>NW_013665701.1:1154494-1171593 GCF_000517525.1 Limulus polyphemus | reverse complement strand
TTAAAGAGGACATCGACATGTTTTTTTGTTTCAAAGCCAAGTGATTTCTTTAATAAGAGCATTAATAACCTGATTGCAAAATGGAAAAGCATCATCGATAAGAATAGACTGTTTCATTTAATAAATGTTTTGTTATACAAGTTGTTCGGTTTTTTCATCTAAAAAATACGACATTAATTTCTTGACGACCTAATATTTACGCTAAGAACTTAAAAACCATAAGAATTGTATAAACTGAAACATACGTTTCATACTTTAATGCGTGTGTATTTATACATGTATACATACAACGAAAATTGTTTTCTTACCTTGCTGAATTTTCACTAATTGGCAACATTCCAGTCGCTAGACGCTTGTAATCATGCCATAGTTTATTTTTTTTGCCACTTGTATCGCAAGAGGTAAATAGAGAGCATACATGCACAGTGAATCATTTAATTTATAAATGTAATAGTGCAATCAGAGCATAGAATTAGGGTTACAAACTTCTATGTTATGGCAGCTCTACAGTCTACCACCTAAAATTAGTAAAAAGTTTAAAAGTTAACTTTGGTGGCAAAGAAAGTTGTTAAGGTTTCCTTCCCCATCAATGTAAATTTGCTTCGGACGCTCTTGTGATGCCTTATTTTCTTGTCTTCCTAGTTTACATTTCTTATTCTTCTAACCACTGATCAGGTAAATTTACAATGTACAAACCTTTCTTTATTCCATCTAAATCAAGTTTTTATACAAAGATTAAGGGTAATAAAATAACGTGTCAATCACCCATTACTAGAAAGATAATGATGCTTAAACCTACAGTTATTATAATGTAAGTTATGTTGTACGTTTGAACATTTGAAAAATATTATTCTGAGACACACATATATACAACATAACAGAGAGCGTTGCAGTGTGTACAAATCAAACAAATGGTTTGCGAGATATTATTGGGTACTTATATTTACAAAAACATTAAGTTAAAATACTGATATTCCTAAAACATACAGTATCCTGTTATAAATTTTACAATCATTATGTAAAATGATGAAAGTTTTTAACATTACAAACTTCAGTGGAAGTACAAATCGCACCTAAAACAAGCTGTAGCAAAAGGTATCAATACATGTTTGGCATTAGGATTCTTCTAAATACTTATTAAAATGAAATAAAAATAAATTCAGCATGAAAGAAAAAAGAGGAACAAAGAAATAGTGGAAAAGGAAATTCTGCTTCTTTCCCCATATTTTTAAAACAAAAGAAGGAATTATGCGGAAACTTAAGGCCAGCTATTTTTGGGACTTTGAATCCTTCACAGTTGTTTTACTTGCAATTTCATATTTTACACAATATTCAACCTGTCAATAGATCACAGTTGTTTTATTTGTGGTACCACGAGTTCATGTTTTACACAATATTCAACCTGTCAAGAGATCACAGTTGTTTTACTTGTGATACCACATGACTTCATATTTTATACAATATTCAATCTGTCAATAGATCACAGTTGTTTTACTTGTGATACCACATGACTTCATATTTTATACAATATTCAACCTGTCAACAGATCACAGTTGTTTTACTTGTGATACCACATGATTTCAAAACGGTTATAAACTTGTCAGTTTCAGTCACCCCCATAGGTTAACCATACTAGTTCTTAGGGAAATGTTTTTTTGTTTATTTCACGAACAAAATAACAACTGACGTCAGACTATCTGGGTTCTAAGTTATTGAAATCTTTAAATACTTTAGAAATAAACAAGGTCAATGGTCAGAGACAAATCTCACGTTTACCACCAACGTCGTGTATAGCATTTTGTTGATTTTAAAAGAAGAAAACTATCAGTTTTTGATGGAGTTTTCAAAGATAAATATATTTTTAAAACTTTCAATAGGATTAGCAGTTCTAGTTAATTATTTTATTCACACATTTGTATGATAAAGATTGTTTATGTTTCTACAAGTGCCTTTTAATATGCTGTTGTGGGCTATCGTTAACTGTAGCCCAAGCTTTTGGTACGAAAACCTATAAAATAATAAGCATCTAGCATCAAACACTAAAGTACTGAAGTCAAAAACAGAGATGTCAATTTTATGAGCTGGAGGGGCATTTCACCCCTAAAATATTAGTAGAATCTGGCAATAAAATACTGCTTTCACTACTTATACGCTGTAAAGCTATATCAAATTCCAATGCAAGGCCACATTTTATTGTATTTACACTTTAGAAACATCCAAGAGTTTCCACAGTTATAATGAAAGTCATATAATTAAATAATGACACCAGTCCATCAAGAGTAATAGCTATAAAGTCGTTGTTTATATTAATAGGAAATTCATACTACTCCTGAAGTAAAGAAATTGATGCGTTTAATTTTCACCCCACAAAAAGACATGTGGGGGAAAACTAATGTGTGTGTTATATTACTTACCTCCATAGTCTGGGAGTGGTTCATGCCTTTGATAGCATTAATTGCACACTGGCGAGACCCGTACGTCACAAATCCACAACCTGAAGAAAGAAAATAAGGAAAATTGAAAACAGGTAAAACAATATATTTTTAGAAGAGAACCATTTTAATGCTTTTGTAGACAATTACGAAATGCGTCTTTCATGCTGATTTCTTAAGTTATGAATTAGGTAATTAAACTGTGAAACTTTGAGCACTACTTTGATACCTTACACTAATACATTCTTTGCTCAAAATGTAATAAGTGCTAAAGGCAAAACTTTTAATTAAAATATGTGCAAAACGTTACTCGGAGTAGTATTATATTAAGTGCTAAAGTACTTTATAACAGTATGTTCCAGATACTGCGTTGTCCCTTGTACTACTTCCTACGTTGGAGCTCGTGCTCATTATGATAGTCATGACCCGATACTTCTGATAGATATCGCAATTGCCATTATAACAAGCTTCTGGGAAGGACTGCTAGGTAAGCCCTACACATTTTGAAAGACTTTCCATATACCCCTCACTGAACGAATTAAGGCGATGGTTTCCAAGGCCACGTTTAAAAAGAAGGAACAAGTGTTCACTAGAGCGACATCAGGGAATTTGACAAGTACGTGATTCCAGTTTTTTGTTTTTTTTTTGTCCACGTTTCTTATGGAAACAGCCGTTGAATTCGAGATGCAGTTGGAAACAGAGCCGTAACTAAGCAATTTAGCAACCAAGGCAGGCCATCATGTTTGCGCCCCCTTGTGTGTGATGTGGCAAGCCATTTTGGTTATTTTTCTGTCCCCTCACCGTCTTGCGCACGGAGCACTTAGCTAGCTTGTGAGCGTTTAGCAAATTCAGTTTTTTTTTCATCTTATGTTAGGTTCTCTTTCGGAACTAACTTTATCTTTGCGGAGATGAAGGCGTTGCTCCAGACTGAGGGTGTGGCTGTTGTCTTAAATGTTCTGCTCCTCCTTTACGGACTTTACATCGTTTAACAATCTCGCTTTGTGAATATTCTTCCTTGGAAAAGGAGTGAAAGATCCATTCAGTCATAAGGTACAAGTGGCGGCAGTAAATGTAGAATGTTGGGAAATTACTGTGAATAAAATATGTATGTGCTAAGCATGTCGCCCGCAATGCCACACATTAGCGCATGCGATAAATTTCCATAAAGTGCGATTAACTTGCTGTACTTGTGTATTGTTTAAAAAGCTTCATTATTTTTCTGTTTACCATTTCATCAATCTAAGCCAAAAGCATTTATAACGGGTGTATGTGTGCTTCTGTGCGTGCATGCAAGCGCGCGCACACAACATTATTTGGATAAAAAGAAAATATAAAACTTTGTTCACAAAGTATTAAATTACACAGTCTAAATAAATTCTGTTACGGATTTTTTTTTAAGTTTCGCAAACTAATTCTCAGCACCCCCAACTGGTACATATTTTTCCATACGCTCACAATTATTTTATCCCATTCCCAGTCTTAAAAATACGAGAGAACTAGATAAGTATTGCTAGTACACCTTGAAGCTCTCTCAAGTTTGTTTGTTTTTTGAATTTCGCGCAAAGCTACAAGAAGGCTATCGGCGCTAGCTGTCCCTAATTTAGCAGTGTTAGACTAGAGGGAAGGCAGCTAGTCATCGCCACACACCGCCAACTCTTGGGCTACTCTTTTATCAACGAATAGTGGGATTGATAGTCACATTATAACACCCCCACAGCTGAAAGGGCGAGCATGTTTGGTGGGACTGGGATTCGAACCCGCGACCCGTAGATTGCGAGTCGAGCGCCCTAACCACCTGGTCATGCCGGGCCAGCTCTCTCAAGTAGACTCGCAGACAATTCAACTACAAATCAATTGCGCCATTATACGGTTTATTTTCTCCAATTTCATGACATTCAAAATACTTCTCGACCAGTTACTTAATAAGTTATAATGTGGCGTTTTCATTCAATATTATCAACGAAGTCCTCCTTGAATTTCTCCAACAGTGCACTAAACTTGCAAGTTCTTCACGTAGTTTCATCAGCCGTTCTGTGCACGCTTAGCCATTACAAATGAAACACTTGAAATCCGTGTCTGAGGTTTAGATCATACATGTAGCTTTTAGAGTAACTGCAAGATTGATTTTATTTGTTGAATTTCGCGCAAAACTACTCGAGGGCTACCTGCGCTAATCGTCTCTAATTTGGAAGTGATAGACCAGAAGGATAGCAGCTAGTCAACACCGCCCACCGCAAACTCCTGGGTTGCTCTAACTGAATCGTGTGATTAACCGTCACATTATAACGCTACCATGGATGAAATGGCAAACATCTTCTGTGATAACTCGAAGATTGCTAATCGAGCGCCCTAACCACCATGCCATGCCAAGCCTGCAAGTTGCAATACAAAAATGTCAGAATTACATTCTACAGTATAAAAAAAAGGTTTATAACAGAAGACTTAGGAGAAGCAATAAAAACGTCCCATGCAAGAAAAATCATCCGAACGTAATGTTTGAAAGCAACACAACAATCAAATGATACAATATGCCGAAGTATATTACATTTTCTCTAAAAGTTTCTTGTAAGACGATACAAGATTTTAAGCATAAAGTACTTCCAAAAGCGAGCAGTTTAAACAGTGTATTTTGGTTCATAATAGAAAACATGCCTGCTTTTTGTCACACGTGGTCTGGCTAATAAAATTTTATAAGTCCATCCGACACCAAGCCTATAGTTCGCCGTTTCTGGCTTCAGATCAGCAATTAAACAAAGAGGAGCGAGTTGAGGTTCCAAAATTAACCGTTTGACGTTGTGCAACAGTTTCTATTCCAATTAATGGCTGCAAACACTTCTTATTTTAAAATTGTTCGTGTAGAATATGCTGCAGGGGTAGTATTTTTAAACTTACGAACACTAATCTTTCTTGAGTTACACACGCTAAAGCAGATCAAAAATAAAATGCAACCAACCCAGCAGGAAGAAGTGGCGGAATTTCGCTACTTATATGTAAGTATAGTATGATTAACGACACTGTCAGCTCCTGTCCATGTATTCAAGGTATCCACTGACACTTAAGTATGCACAGAGAAACAACGAGGAGCTTTTGTATGGATGAACCATTTAATTATAAACACTGGAAAAGTATTTCACATTAACTCACTGTGGGACAACTTTAAGCTACGGTTTTATTTTGATGTTTAAGGTTAACACAATAAATTAGGACATCTAAAAAGCTAACTTTCATTACCTTTAAACGTTAATCTTTGGAAATTGTATAAAAGCTCTCGTTTTGGGAAGTTCAAACATATTTCCCCTTTTTTTGTTGTTGTTCAGCTGAATGTAACATTCTTGTTTACAAGCAGTTCAACTACATTTATAACATACTGCGCCAGAAAACAACTCACGTAGTACTTGCACACTCAGGACTACACAACTTCCAAAAATAGGGTCTCTGATTTCGGAAAAAGGCCTAAGAGCTAAACATGATAAAGACATACAACGTGGTGTACACACGCTCAAGAGGTAGCATTCAAATGTAACTGTTACTTTACCCGCTTTACTAAAAACGAAGCTAAGTATAGAACAAATAAATTTATCTGAAACCATTTAGGACAATTTAAAAGGATAGAGGCTACCGTGACAACAATAAAGAATAGATATAGTAGATTCACAAAACTGGTACTTATATGGAGTTTTCTTCATGTGGTTTCTTCGACGTTATAGAATTAGAACTGAAACTCACATTACAATAAAAGTTTGGAAAACATTGTCTACTACAATAAAAGTTTGGAATACATTGACTACTACAATAAAAGTGTGGAATACATTGTCTACTACAAACAATGTGTTTATTTTTATTTTTATAGATATTCATTTGTTCTAAGATATTAATGAATCTATACATTTACTGGTTTATTTTATATGCGCGCGCACACACGTGTGTGTGTGTGTGTATGTGTATTAGGGTAGATAGAACTTTGGATTAATGATTATTTGAAATGTTTTTAGCTTAGTATATGGGTTTAGGACTAACTTAAATCTTGCCGGATGTCGTAAAAATATCGCTAACGGCGAGGGGGAGGGGGGGGGTACACAAATGATAGAACAATGCATTCTAATTATTGGAGGTGAAAACGCCAGAGCATTATATTTAATTGACTATATTAATTACTAGGTTGATTTTCAATTTTATCCAGTGTAGGTAGCTTGTTTTGATGAGAACTTACTATTAAATGAAAGCCTACAAGACATAATAACCCGTATGTGGGAGGAGAATAATTTCGAAAACTGTAAACAATTATTGTTATTTGTTCACAGTTGTTTTTAATCGGAAGTCTGGTTACGAATATATTTAGTCACAAAAAGTGAGAACTGTATACTTATACGTAGAAAATCAAATATTACTTTTGTTTTCTTGCAATCACTGCAACACAAGTTATCTGTAAATGAAAGACAGGCACCCGTACTCAAGTTCAAGTACGTATCATGAACAAACTACTGCATATCGTTAAATTTAGCACATTGCATCTTGATGTTTCTATTTTTTTTTCTACGAAAAGTTTTCCGTCACTTTAATACATTCAAGATTTTACATAAAATTAGGAAAACATTAAAACAACTTCCTGTAACAAACGCTGCCCTTTAAAATATATCATAACACCTGAATGAAGCAACGTCAAATGTTAGCTTATCGAACATGAGGCGTTGTGTAGGTGTCTCGGGTCTCTTTGTATAGTCTGGATGAACACATGTAAATTGTAACAATATTTACAAAGAAAAAAAAACAATATACGTTTATAGCTAAAAAGCAAATACCAAATAACACAACTGTACACGTTTGAAACGCATAGGAGCTTTTGCAGTGAATGGTTGATCTATGAAAATAACCAACTTCTGTGTCATTTTCTCACGATATATATATATTTCCTCACCTCGGTTTTGGGCCCAAGTGCTTTACCAACTGAGATTGTTATAAGGCACTTTGTAGCTACCCAAACTACTCATTTTTTCCCCTCGTAGAAACAAGGCCCGTCCTTCAGCATAATTTCAGGGTCGTGGAACGGCCATTAGTTGGGCACAAAAGTGATATTTTCTTTCTTTTTTCATAATATATCTTCTCGAATCAGATTTTAACTTCAGATATTTCTCATGCCAGTCGAGTGTTATACCAACTGAGCTAAGACGCTGTCTCCCTAGTCACGTTTTAACTACCCAAAATACTATATTTCTAAGGCTTCTTTCTTATGTCAATACAACAAAAGAACGTGGATGCTACCGTTAAGTTACGACTTCTGTGGCTTAAATAGCTTCTGATAGAAACAGTTATAAAAATAAGAGATTAAATAAATTTATGTTTAAAGTTTAAATAAGCTTCTTATACGAAGCACGAATTTACTCGCCGAATAACATATCACATTATTCCCGTTATTGGTGGTAGTGGACCCGACGCTTTGTTAATACGTTAGAGGAGAGTAAAAAGAAAAAGTTTATACCATTTAGGAACGAAAAAAACAACAAGTGAAATAGCGACAAACGAAGAGGGTTGATTTTCATAATTATAAAAAATTCATTATTTTACAACGTCGTTTCATAAAGAGTCGGATAAATAAAAAAACTTCAAGATGTTAGTTAATGATGACAATTATCCACAAAAAATATTGTATGTAGAGATATGCTTTGTTTATAGTCATTCCATGTTTTTACACTTGTTTACTTTAAATCTAAATACAACAACCACATATTCTGCTGAGTAGGTTTTGTTTCATTCATGTCCAACTACATAATACAACAGCATTATTTAAAATATGTGCACTTTTCGTGTAAATAAATAAATAAATATGTGTGTGTGTGTGTGTGTTTCACATATGCAGCACTACTCCATTTAATAATGCTGCATATGTGAGAAACACATTTGGACTTTGGTTCATATAACATAGCACACGCTTCATGTGCTGGAAGTCGAGGATTCAATCCTGTCTATATCCATTTTTTTAAAATTTTGTAAACAATGTTTCAGTAGTCAAATAAGTTTAGTACTCGAACCACGAGTTTGTCCCCTAGTTGCAACATTGTTGTTAATAGCACACTTTATGTTTTAATTACAAGTATAACATAGTGGTTATGAATATCAGTTGTAAGGTTGATTCTGAACCATACAGCTTCACGATCTCTCACAACCTCAAAATATCAGTAAGCAAAACAAATATCCGGGAGTTTACACGAAACTAATCGAATCATCTTGAAGTATTTAACTAGAAACACAAAACTAAAACACGCAGGTTACTCGCTGTAGAAGAAACAACTTCATACTCTCACACCCTGTGAAGCGTCATAACACAGGCATGTTTACGAGAAAACACTGTCTATCTTGCCATGTAGTGAACCCTTTTAACATTCCTAAGAAAGTACTTAGTCTGTGTATAGCTAAGCTCACAACATGAAATGTTTTTACTTTAACGTTAATCAAACATTCAGTTTATTACGTTTCCTTACAATATATCTGCTTGTCCAGTAGGAAGAACCGGGTGATAAATGTTCAAATAAAAGAAACATTTTATCATCACATAATCTTCCCACGTATACATTTTTACATGGATAAGAGTGAATCTTGTATAATGCACATCAACATGGATAAGTGTGAATCTTGTATAATGCACATCACCAAATATTTTTACCTCTTACGTACTCTAAAACTCTAGACTTTAGAATCAGTATTTTACGAAATAAACTTCTTTAATGATACTGTGAATAAAAATCATCAACGCATGGCCTTACTCTGCCCTCAACCTCTGAAAACATTATTTCAAATAAGGTATTTAGTTATTTCTCAGCATCATTCATTAAAAAATAGTAATACATATTTCAGACACTATTCAAAATTCGTTGGCTACACATCTACAGTGATTTTCCGTAGTATAGCTGAATGATGACAAAGTAGGCCTTTTTTGTTTAATACATTAAAGTTTTAGTTATGATTGTTTAAAATTTGTTAAAAAGTTTACCATCAACTTACAAAACTGGGAAACAGACATAACACATTATCCAAACTATAGTTAGAACAACACTATTATTCCGGGTTCTGTGTTTAGTGAACTCGTATTACTAGAAGTAGGAAGTAGTTTTCTGTAATATTTAACTTTCAGCAAATCATCTCATTTATAAACGGTGCAAGATATAAATTACTAACAAGGCCCGATTTCAGCGAGCCAAAATTTTTTACATACTAAGGTTTTATTCCAGGCGATGTTTAAAACTTTACTATACTTGTATAGAAGTATATTTTCCACACAGACACTTAAAAAATACACATCAAACGAAAGGACTGTAGAGAGCAAACTAATAACTTGTGGCAAGTTTCTTCTAATATCGAGAAAAATACAATTAAAAGCCGTGAGTGAACAAATAGTACATTTTAGAGAAGCCGTGACAGGTACCATTAAGTTTGTTAATATCGAAAAAGTCGGAGATTACCATTAATTATCTATCTTACCAACTAACTAGCACCATAAGGAATTAAATACTACTACTAACTGCTTTCTCTCATCAACTAGCTGGCACAATAAAGAGCTGAAAAGTACCACTAATTGTATCTCTCGTCAACCAGTGTAACGAATTTGTTGTTACATATTTATTTTAATGTCAACAATTGTTTGGATTGAGTTTATATTTAAAAACATGCGTGACTTATAGTGTTAGATATGTATTGCGAAACTCCCGCCTATTCTCCAAAGTTGTAGAAGATTCTCGAGAGTAAGAATCAACAATATATGTGTGTACGTAAACGGTTTAACTTGCATTGTTAAATAATCTGAATATTCAAGAAAATCTTCCCACGCCTATATGTATAACCAACGCGATGCGCGCCAGAGAAGAGTGTCTATTAATAGTTCGCTATACTCAGTGTGCTATAAACTTCGAAAGCTATAACTGTGATTTTTATAACGCTTATCAATCGGAAAACTTCAGATATTTGACCAGGAACATTTACAATTTATTTAACTTCAGTGGTTTCTCATCGAACATTAGTATTTTTACGAAAACATTACCTAACTTCAACGGTGGAAAACCTAGCGTGTGTGGCCAAGGACGAAGCTAGCTAGCTTCCCGGCGAATCGTACTTACATCAACTCGTAATTAACTCGCTCATCGTAAACCCTCAATAAGATATCAAGGGAGTTCCAAACTAGAAAAAAGATTTTATATTATTTGTAAGTTTGTAAAACTTTTGTTTATAAATCTTTGTTTGTAATAACTATTTATAATAATTGTTATTGTAAACTGTACCTTTGTGTGTATATTAAAATGTATGTGTTAAAAACGAAAACGGTGTGTATCAATCTTGTTGATAAATATCGTAAATTGACTAATATATCGGCATATATTTAAATACTAACTCCAAAGTACAATTTAACTACTAAATTTAAATTATCAGTTAACTCGGCTTCGGACTATTCAAAATTCTAAGACGTAACACCAGCTACACAACAATGCTAATTGTCACTCTCATCAACAAGCTGGCACAATAAAGAGCTGAAAAGTACCATTAATTGTCTCACTCATCAACTAGCTGGCACAATAAAGAGTTGAAAAGTATTACTAATTCTCTTTCTCATCAACTAGCTGGTCCAATACCACTAATTCCCTCTCTCTCATCAACTCGTTGTCATAATATGGAGCTGAAAATTATTCCTACTAATCACTTTTTCACCAACCAGCTGGCAAAATAAGGAGCTGATCATTACTACTCCTAATTCTCCTCCTCTTATCAACTGATTTGAACCATAAGAAATTATTCCTACTAATCACTTTTTCACCAACCAGCTGGCAAAATAAGGAGCTGATCATTACTACTCCTAATTCTCCTCCTCTTATCAACTGATTTGAACCATAAGAAATTATTCCTACTAATCACTTTTTCACCAACCAGCTGGCAAAATAAGGAGCTGATCATTACTACTCCTAATTCTCCCCCTCTTATCAACTAATTTGAACCATAAGAAATTATTTCTACTAATCATCTTTTTTCATCAGTTATCTGGCACAAGGAGTTCAGGGTTTACCACTAATTACATCACTCAACAAGATAGTACAGTAAAAAGTTGATAATTACCATTACACGTCTATATGATAAATACATAATGAAATATAGTGAATATTACCGCTATATATATTGTATCTGATGTTTTCAATCTTATCGCCACTTTATGAGATACGGGGCTAAGCGGACACGTCAGCTTCTATTCAGGTTGAGACACAGATTTCCCTAAATTCAGAACTGTTAACAGAAGAATTCCTGAGTACTGTATTCTACAGAAGAACGAAACTTACCTTTACTCTGTCCGTTGGCGTCCCTGAGTACTGTACATTCTTCTATAGAGCCAAAGGGGGAGAACATAATTCTAACGTCGTTCTCGTTGCACTTTTTAGAGAGCATTCCGATGAAGAGTTTCCTTTCTGTAAGGTAAAAGCATTAATTATTTGGTATGACGTAAGTAAACCACTAGTAACAAACTTTAAAGTATAAAAACATTCGTCAACATTAAGTCAATGAAAAAGGATTATCACGTGATACAGTTATTTTTTTATTCAGCAACACTCAGACTGTAATGCACACAACATAAAACTAAATATATTTATACAATAAAGGTTGTGTTTTCATAATGCTTAAAGTAAACAGTACAATAAAAAACCTGTAACATTTCTTTTTGCAATCTCGAGTTATTAAGCAACAATAAAAAATGTATATAGGCACAAAACGTAATAAAACAACATTGTAATTACAGTTTTTAGATGATTACGACCACTTACGTTATTGACTTAAAACACATTACAATGACGTTATGATCGTCTTACAGCGGCCATTATTATTATTACGATAGAAAGTTCATTTCGTCATCGAATTTTTTATTGATCATTTACACGAGTAATAATAGGCGTAAAAGCTAATAATATATATGTGAGGACTGATAAAACCATGCGCTTGAAAGGAGATAAGAAGCCTTGTTAATGTTAAATTGCACATGACTACCGATGATAAATGAAACTAACTTACGAACGTTTTTAGAAAACAAAATTAATGTCCAACCACTAATCAAGAAAGAAAAAAGTGCCCGAATAATTGTTACGAAGTCATAGAACTATAAATCAATGTAAGGGGAAAGCTTTAGAAATAGGTTTATATTTGTGGTTACACATCATGCGAGTGTATAGAGCCAATTTTTTTTTATAGGAGCGCTTACATTATATAACAAATGGCTATTTAGTGAAAGAGAGAGAGAGAGAGAGAAATCTTTCAGATTCAACAATAGAAACAGACTCCTTGTTAGAGCGAGTAGTGTGTGTTTTCAACTGTTATCTAGGCCTTAATCTCAATGGAAACCCATTTTTGGATGGTTAAGATTGTTGGTAAAATAATTAGCAGCCCCCCTAAAGGTGCTCAACATGTGATTTCTTGATTTATGTGATATTTTCTCACGTGTCGGAGTGTTTGGTTGTCTAAGCACATCACCTGAAACGCCAATATGATTTTATATGGGACACTACTTTCGTAACACACTGTGTTTTACTTTATTCAAATGAATGGATACATCGTAAATCACCAAACATTGCAATTAGCCTCATTTCTAAGATTCTTAGCAATGAGTAGGCAAACACCAGTAATAACAGCAGTTCAAACAACTATTCTAATACAGCACTACAAAATATAACTGATATTAGAGCTTTACATTACAAAAGTAAAATGTAAACATTATAGTCTAACGAGTGTTATTACAGCGTTGAATACAATTTCAAACGATTCCTTCAACTTTACAGTATGAAAGCAAAGTTCCTTGTTTTCTCAAGAGTGGTATTGGAACTTCAGGACTACTCACGATATTTTTTATTGCCTTAGTCAATACAACTTCTAGATCGAGATCATTCAATACAGCATAAATAGACCTGATAGAATCTTAACCTAGAGAAAGTCGTTCGATTTTCTTAACATTCTACAAATTCATACCACTTAAGAAATGAGAATTTCTGTGGTTTACTCCTCTTATTCCCTAATCCCATATTTCCCCATATTTGCGGGGGTTTAGGTATGGTCAAACGAACCATGTGAGTTGACGTTTCTTCTTATCATTCGTCGCAAATGAATTTGCTCTTTGAAATGGATAACTCGCTATTGGAAGAACCCACAAAAATAAAACTTTCAATAACTAGATCGAAAAGAATTATACAAAGTATTTCTTTTAGTAAACAAGGTACGTTTTTCTCACCACAACTACATACATTTTCTTCCAAGTAAAAAAGATTGTTTTATTGTTGGTTAGTGAAAAAGGGTAAAAAGTTTCTTGAGTTATCAGTGTATTTAACAAAAGGCACTTTAAGTAGCTAAGATACTAGTACAAAACATACGGTCTTTCGAATGACTTCACTTACATGATAATAAAGCAAAGGTTAACAAACAATACACGTGATGAAAATTTTTTTAAATCGTTTTTAGAAAATTTTAATCTCATACAGCTGCAGACAGTGAAGAAAAATTACCATAATATTTCTACAGTTATATAGACATAAATGGGCTGCTGCATACACATAACCGCGCACTCGCAAATTAACAAGGCATGTACGGTGGGGCCAGGTGTTGCCCAGTGGTTAGCATGCTCAATCCGTGGATTCAAGTTTCGCGTCTGTTACCACGAAATGCGCTCTACACTTTGAGTTAGCGGTGGGTGCATTCCGTCGGGTCAAACAGCTCAAAATTAGCGATGGATATGCGCAGGTAGCCCTTTAAGTGACTGCGAGCAAATTCTTAACAGATAAGGTAAAAATATGGGAATATACTATCTGAATCCGAAAGCTTAAATAGGGTATACGTAACACAAACTGAAAGAATGATATTCAAAATCTTCAGACGGTTTCAAATATCACAATGGAGAGGAATCAAAATAATCTATAAGCACATCTAAGAATCCCATACATTGTCCAAAGATAATCTTACAATCGCACAAACCTTATGAGCAGAGATGATGTAGTTTCCAGTGCGTCTCTAATATTTTGAAAAACCTGGTTCAACAGATTTGATACGTTAGTTTGTACTAAAGACGTTAGAAATTTACAAGTTAGTATTTACTATATATGTGGTTGATACGGATTCCAACGCTAGATGTGTTATAGATGTTTTGTACAATTACATTTACTGCTTGTTGCTCAGTCAATTTAACAGTTTTCATATTTTAATTAATTTTATTACCCTACACTAACCGTACAGCATAAATTTGTGTTTATCAGACTGCTAGTTTTGTATATTTGCTGTATTTAAGTACCACATTTATCTTCAGTGCTTGTTATATTATCCCGGAAAATGGGACTATAATCCCTTGTCTAAGCTTTGACAGATGGGTCTTCTCTGTAGCTTTGTCAGAATGATGTAAATGTTTCATATAAACTGTGCTTTATTTACTTACTACAAACAAGATAGCTAAAAGTAATAAGATTCCCTTTGTGCTCTCTCCTTTACTAAGACTGGGGTCGAATATGAAATAACACCAATAAACACGACTTATTAAACATATACTGATATAAAAGGCTACAAATCCTGTTTTATACAAATTATATATTTCTTTGTAGTGGATATACGCTTTTATATCTGATCCACGTATATTTCTTTCTTTGTAGTAGATATATACATTTTTATATCTGTTCCACAGATATTTCTTTGTAGCGGGTATACGCTTTTATATCTGATCCACGGATATTTCTTTCTTTCTTTGTAGTGGGTATACGTTTTTATATCTGATCCACGGATATTTCTTTCTTTCTTTGTAGTAGATATATACATTTTTATATCTGTTCTACAGATATTTCTTTGTAGCGGGTATACGCTTTTATATCTGATCCACGTATATTTCTTTCTTTGTAGTAGATATATACATTTTTATATCTGTTCCACGTATATTTCTTTCTTTGTAGTGGGTATATGTTTTTATATCTGATCCACGGATATTTCTTTCTTTGTAGTGGGTATACGTTTTTATATCTGATCCACGGATATTTCTTTCTTTCTTTGTAGTGGGTATACACTATACTTTCTATATCTGATCCACGGATATTTTATTGTTCTTTAAAACATTTCTATATATGGGATCCACGATGTTCTTTGAAGTGAAATCAATGGACCACATTTTATCAGCGTGAAGTTTCATTCTGCTTTTTTTTGGCTTCTTGCGAAACGTGTCATACTATAAACTTTACTTATATAAAACACTGAAATACTTTTCTCCTAATAACTTGCAATTCCATATCGGTAAGAATGTTTAACTTTTCATAATACAATTTTCATTATGGAAAAGATTATTTTTGAGTCATATTTTACCTAAGAGCGTGGCTTCTGAGCTGAATCACTGAGAATCAAACTGAACACAGAATAGGCTTTCCTCTTCAAACGTATGCGTTAGCTGACAAATAATAAAGCAAAAATTCCGCTCCAGGCCTGATTTTGTTAATAAAATCAAATGTAAGCTTTCAAAAACATACCATATATTGAGTTTTAGTAAGCTAATTCTGACGCTGTGACAGCAGACAAAACTTGAGGAAACACGCGATCACAAACTTTCTAACACCGATGTGTTAAACTGAGTGACATTCCGGTTGAAACAGTTTATACTAACGACCATAACTGTTCTATGCGTCCAAGGCCTAATGGTTAGAGTGCATAACTCGAAATCTGCGGGTCAGAATTCTGTTACCAAACACGATCGTCTTCCTTCAGCGGTGGGTACGTTACACCCGCTCTTCTTTGGTAGAAAGTAGCCTAAATTGGAACGGCTAGCGCAGATATCCTTCGTATAGTTTAGCGCGAATTTCATCAAACAAATAAAATCTAAGCGTCTTTGAGGATAATTTTTTTTATGGAACAGTTTTTTTTCACTTGAAAGTTCTAGGATAATCATAAATACTTCATTTATGACTTTGTATTAAATCCTGTTTTTTTTTTTAACATCGAACAAAGCTACATAAGAGCTGCCTGTGCGACCCCTCTTTAATTTTTAACTGACAGACTAGAAGAAAGGCAGCTAGCTAACACTCACTGTCAACTCTTGGGCTACTCTAACTGAATAGTGGAATTTGATCATCATTGTCTTAACAAATGCACGACCACAAAGTGGGAGCTTAATTTAGCAACAATGGGACACTAACCTTGGAGTCTCAGATTTACAGTTCAGATTTACTAGGCCACACTCAACCCATTCAATCCTGACTCCAGTCAGAGATCTTTTCAGGTAGATTAACCATATTATATTAAGTTAATAAACAAGCTAAGGAGTTCAGTTCTCTGTCTGTTCATGTGACAAGGGATCGTCTCAAGGCCACAAAAATGGCCCATATGCAGACCTTCACATGCTATACCACCCTGGTCACAGGATTCAAATTAGTACATTTTAGGATCGTTCGTATAGAAATTGAAATTACGCCTATAAAAAAGATAAACAAAAACTGCGCGATCATAAAACATTTCCCACTGTATCACAAACAGTGAGGTATTATATTTGCTTTATCATAAAATCGAGAATACCTGTTAATTTAAGCGCCTTCATTTTCCTATCATTACAGCACTCAACTTAGTATATTAACACTCATAAAAGAAAATACTTAGCTTAAAGGTCAATTAATTTACAGTGTTTTATACGTTGCTTCTAAT
>NW_013665701.1:1123012-1153518 GCF_000517525.1 Limulus polyphemus | reverse complement strand
CTATTAATTAGTTGTTTTTTTTTTTGTTTTTCATTTGTTACGAAATTAACCGTCAACTTTACAAGCATTAGAAGTACGGTTAGTGTAAAATATAACATTTTCTAACCGTAACTGGGTATGTCAAGCACTTCCCTGATCTGGAAAGCTTCATCGGAAAACGACCTGTTGTAGTCTTTGTTACATCCAACTAGAACAAGAAGAATTATACTCATTGTTTTCAAAGCAATGAAAAATGAGGATACACAATACTATAACAAATGAAAAGAACACATACGTTGCAGCGACAGCAGGTTAGTAAAATTTAATAATATGTCTGAATACTAAACTACTACACAAAGCACTAACTCTGTATAGTTTAGGTAATAAAGTGGAGAGGTCAAAAGAAAATGTATAAATGAAGACGTAGGTAAGTGTACCACGCTCGGTGTTTTTATCGAACAGAACGAAATCTCAGTATTTCCAAGTCAACAAAACAGTCTTTTCTTTTATATTGCGTGATCTTTACAACAGGACACAGAAAACTGTAATTTTAGTCGTTGTCTCACTACGTCTGTGTCGATACACGTCAGGAACACAACTGTTTGCTACATTGATTCTATGGTCTAGATTCTATGGGCAAGGGGTCATCCATACATTTACCTATTTCGGTAACAAAATGTTCAAAATTTAGTATGGCTGGCATGAATAAAGTATGCCAGTTCGGATTATTACACTATATTCATTAAGACACTTTTAGATGACCTGTATAAATTTGTTGGGGTCAACTGGCTATTTTTGGTATATTTAGCGGACAGATACGTATAAATTTAACTTCAGGTGGATTAGTTTCACATAGTTTAAAATACAACTACTAATCCATCTCAAGTCTTTAAAAAACAACAACAACTAAATGATGGTCTTGAAGCTACAAATACAAGCTGAAGAAAAATCACACAAAGAACTCAACATTCTACGGAATATTGAGGGGATGGGTGTTAAAATATCATCGAAACATTACATCCAATAGTTGAAAATCGACCTGACATTTAGGTTGATGCTTTGGTCGTTCTATTTCACTCATGTATAGCCAACACTTTCCAACCGTATACAAACTAAAATGAAAACAGAAATTTGGGTTAAGTTACTAACTGCGTCAAATCACCGAAATAAATAAATGCATGTGTGCGTTTTAATATTTCATTGCTCTTCAATAAAGCCCCACACCAACATATATGTTAGGCCATCCTCTAGTTGTCTGCAAGGTAGTCAAGTCAATTGCATTTATGTATAATTATTCAGATACGCCCACACGTTTATCCTGCAGTGATGAATTACATGGTATTTAGATATAAAGTAATATCATACCATATTTTTTTAATTTATGGCCTATTCGTTTGTCGTTGAATTTCGTGTAAAGTTACTCGATGGCTATCTGCGCTAGCTAGTGAACATCACCTATAGCCAACTCGTGGGCTAATCTAAGCAATTAACGTACCCAATGTATATATTTAATTTTTCGATAACGGCACGCTGACCACCGTGGCTCATTGAAGGTATTCAACTAATGATTCAATGTAATGTCATCATCAAAATTGCAGTTTTCTTAATTATTCTGTAATTAAAATCGTATAAGATTACAACTGCTCTTAATAAGAACTCTACAACGATTAGTTTTGTATTAAATGATTTTTAATTTGACGCTAAACACCACTAAGAAGCTGTCTTTCCTTATGATAATCGCAAGTAAGTTGTTTGACTCAAAATGAGATCCAAGGTTTTAGAAACACCTCGGTAAAAATATTTCTCCAAACCGGCAAGACGCCGTCTATCCAAGGCCTCTCCTGGTCACAAGGTATATACAAACCAACTGTATACTGTACTTAACTAGGCATAAAATAATATTTAAGTCTCATCATCCCCAAATCTTTAGTTTCTACCCCTTTTCCTTGAACTCTAGTGAAACAGCAGTAGACAAAAGTACTGAATGCAATATATATACTACCAATATAAATATTGTAAATGTGTACATAATCCCAATCAAACGAAGTTTTACACCAAAACATGACTTTCGTCTTCGGACAGACGTCGAATTGCGAGTCTTGAGTAATTATACGTTTTACTTCATTACTACTATTTACCTTGGTTTTCTACACACTTCGATAATTTTAGAATGGATGTCAACATTCACGTGCAGCGAGCTGTTCGATAACTGACTGAAGTCGCGAGTAACAATCGCCCGAAGACAAATAAATCAGGAGCCGGTGCTTCCTGTATTTGATTGGCATTTATTGATCAACGCTTGCTCGCCAAACAATACTAAAATTTCGATCGCGATTTTCAACATGGCCAATAAGACTTCTGACGATTGTCCATCAGCTTGTAATACCACCTGGGGAAATGCACTACACTGAAGCTTTAAACCAGTCAGCTGTGATAAGTGGCGCAGCTTTAAAATTACAAAATCTCCTTTTGTTCAATTTCATCTATAATTAATTAATATAATAAGATTCAGTGTTTGTGCGTGTCACGTAACTCCTCCTGAACAGCTGGTCGCGCCGACTTCAAGTAGAACCAAACTAATTGTCTAGGTTCCGAGGTTTGCAAAAAGGTAAAAATGTTCACTCGGTATTTCGCGAAAACACATACGTGGATTCTCCGAATGTGGACCCCAAATATAGCATGAATTTACATTAGAGCGTGTAAGTAAATACGCCTACTAATGATCAATTGTAACTTGGTTGAAGAAATTAAATTTGCATTATAGCGGCCCTGTAAATGTGGGTCATAGGCTCACGTGTTCGCTAGTCTTACTATAAAGATGACCCATTATATGTTTGAGTTAGTACTCATCACCCACAGTTAGCTGCATATATTACCACAATGTTTTGTGTGGCAACTGTTTAACGGTGTATATGGGCTATCTTGTTATAGGATTTTTGCCTGGGAGAGGGATAAAAAGTCCATGAAATTGGGCACATTTCTACTTTTTTTAACATAAATTTTGGGGTTTGAATTTAAAGACACAAGTACTTAATCAGCATCTAATGACGTCAATAAAAATGTGATAACAAAAGAAAGAAGGGAACATTAACTAACATTGTCCTTTTTATAGTTTTTGCACCTTAACAGGTACCCTCATCAACTAGTATATACATATATATTGGTTTGGTTTGTTTTTAATTTCGCGCAAAGCTACTCGATGGCTTTCTGCGCTAGCCGTCCCTAATTTAGCAGTGTAAGACTAGAGGGAAGGCAGGTAGTCAACACCACCCACCGCCAACTCTTGAGCTACTATCTTTTACAAACGAATAGTGGGATTGGCCATCACTTTATAAGGCCACGCCAGCCACTAGTATATATAAAGTGAGACCTCAGACTGTCTAAATAACCACACAGAAACATTTCTAGGACACTAGTTCTCGTCAATAGCAATGGTACGTACCTAAATCAACGTTAAAGACGACCGACATAAATACATTTTAAACATTTTCCACAATAAAATAACTGGTGTTTAAGATATTGTTGTTCTATTAACTCTTATTCTAATAACCCGATCTGTAAATCAATTAAGTACTTATAATAATTACAATTCACTTGCTTAATCTGGTTCACACTATAGCAGTTGTTCATTCATGAAAACTGATGACATAAATAGCGTCTAGACCACTGCTATGCTTGTGGTATCTCAGCCGGCCTGATGAGCCTTGGTATTTGGCGAAAGGCCTCGTCGGCACTGGATATGGCAGATGTAATATGATTAACATATTACAAGATATTCTCATTGGCTTTCACTCATGGGTTCGTAGAACTATTCGTAGTTTTAACTAACCCAAAGCTTCTGCCATCTGTCAGTTTACTTTTTGAAAGTGAGCATGATGTATCGATAAATTAACCTGTTAATAGCGTCGTGACTTTTACATACAAGCCTTTGAAACTAACGTCTTGGCAACGTTGATAAATAAATGAAACAATTTCAAATTACTAGAGGAATTATTTCAAACGTACACGTTTAGTAAAATATCAGTTACTCAGTTAATGACACGTGTCATTTCACGTTTTTTAACGTTCTATGAATGGTCATCACTAAACTTTTTACGCATCTTTCTGGTTAAGGGCGTTAAATTTTCTTACCTTCTTTCTACGATTGTATAAACCTCAAATAAAGGTAAATCTATACGTTACATTCTTTCAAGGAATACTCGCAGCTTATGACATGTTTAATAGTTCTATACTCAACAGCACACGTTTCCCGGAAATAAGTCAAGTAAAGGTAAAGAGCTATACAAATGATTTCTGTATAGAAACACTGTGACAATGCGTGTCGCCGTCGCCAGAAATACGTCAATTTTAATGCGTGATACAGAATTTTATTTTTATTTTTCCCCCTTCTGAGAAACGAACCTAATGAAAGCTGTATGAATGCCTATCAGCATGAAAACACTCGCATAACTAGTTCGTAGGTTGAGAAAACTAATGCAACATAATCACAATTTACACAACGTTGCCCAAAATTTAGCCAATACGTTTAAAATACTAAATCATGGAGCTCGGGTTTCATTACAATACACTGTATTTCGTTATAATACGTTGGTGGTGTATCAGAATCACTTTATGAAGGGTGTGATTCCAGGATAAATAACAATAAAAGTTCATAATAGGTACAGTACTGTTCTGATTAGCATCCGCTTATATTCAGAAGTATGTAAAAAGTTGAGAATTCTGTACACCAATCTTCAGCTGTGTGAGCCTATCTTTACTTGGTTTTTTGAACTACTGTAACTATTGACCAACTGACTTTCTTGCACGTACGCTCTTTTGAAAGATACATAAAAGGAAACTCCTGAAAAAAAGGGGGAAGAGAAGCTCTCAGATTTGAGAGAACCAATATAAAAGTCAAATTAACATAAGATGCCGTTCAGAAGAATACTCTAAAACGATATTATAAAAAAAATCAAATCCAAGGTGGAATACGGGCGCCTAAGGAGTACGAGGGCTCTCAGGACTGAATCCAGGGATTTATACGAAAAATTGGCATGGACTTGTATATAAAAATCCAAAACAAGCTAGGGTAATTGTAATATAGGGTCTCAAATGGAATTTTAGGAGCTTTCAGAATCGTTCTACACAAGATGAGCAAAATTTCCTTTTTGTACCATTGTCTCCCTTGAATTTTTACGGGGAACTTACTAACATATGTAAATAATAGAAACAGTCAAGATTGTCGGCATAATTCTTCAAAAACAACTGACATTTCATTGATTACCACATTCGCTTGTTTGTATTGGAAAAGTCCGACACAGAAAGGAAAATATTTATCAAGACAAAACATAATACAAGATGAATAACTACTGTTTGCAAAGAATACAATGAAAAAAGTGGCCATGCCAAAGGTTTCCAAACAACTGTACAGTAAGTATAACATAAAAAAAATTAAATCGTGTTTCCAAGATATTTATATTTCTGAAAAGCATTTCACAATCAGCCTAATTTCTAATTATCAGAGATGGTAATATCAAGTAAAGGATCCAACATACTTTACAGATAGTAATGTCCTACATAGTCATAATGAAAGAATTGACACAAACGATTACCAAAATACCAAGTAGCTTTCAAAAGACCCAGAAACTTGAGCACTTTAATGCCCGTAATGGCAATGAGGGACGATATATTTTAAACAATTAATCTGTCTATTTTTGAAACTTAAAATATGTGATAGAGAATATATAGATGGGTGTTTACAACCTATGGTAAGGATACAAGGGTGAGTTTCAGACCCATCTTCTGCCATCACGTGATGGCTCTGACTATGGACTATTACTCTACACATCAGTTTCCTCTACAAGAAGCGTTTCAGCAATATGTTGAGGTCAACGTTGTACTCTTCCTTACACACTTTCCAAAGTCTTGAGCAAATCAAAGTACACAAGTCCATGGGAGAGACTGGTTGAGAATGGTATATCATGAATTTGCGTTTGTTATACTTGCATGATCAGAAGGGACTGAGACTGATGTGTGGCGATACTTTGGTTTGTGAATGCACACCTTATCAATTTCCACTTCACATAAAGATGGTATTTTCTAGCAGTATAGTGGTGTCAACACATTAGTCCGAGAGTATGCAGAGTTCACCTTGTCATTTTTCTAGACTCTCCAATGTTTAACATCCTACTGTAGCTGTAATGTAAAACCCATCCCAAATCTCTTGGAAAAACTTTTGCAACATGGTCTTGCATCATTTTCTAAATGTTTTGCCACTAATAAGATAAGATATTGACAATCTTAGACATGTTTCATCCAATGTAATGACAATTTCATAATCACATGCAAGATAGTTTGGCTACAGGCTTTGGGAAAAGCTTCTGAACTTGGCTTTTTTGTTGTTTTTATAGCTATATTTCCATGTGAACTGAACCATAACAAGATAGACAGGGTTTGTAACTTATGTATAGCCACAGGCCATGGAAATAAACCAGAGGCAAAGTTACTGGATTGCCAATTGTTACCATAGATCATGACTCCCTTCTGTGATGGCTAGGTAAATACAAAACACCAACTACAGTGATGTCATACATACAATCTAAAATTTACTTCTTATGTTACATTACTTCTGCTAAATATTTTACAGTTTATTATTTTATCATTACTAAAGACTATCATGATCATATACTTGTCACATGCCAGATACCGCTTGCTTGCTTGCTTTGGGATACTAAAGAGATGAGGTATAAAATTTAAACTTTCCAAACTTAATCTGGATTAATGTTTCGAATTGTTCCTTAGATGCTAATATCAGTTTTAAACTGGATATGTTCACTTCAGAATTTTTAATGAAGAGTAATCATCATCATAAGATAAATAGCAGCGAGATAGTCATAAATATGGCAAAGCCTATACATCCTCTATGGTTCATATATACGTTTTATGCTTACACAGTATTGAAAACAACAAAAAGTAGAAATAGAATCAAGTATTCAGAATGAAGATTCAAAGTAAAAAATTTGACTAAAATTAAATGTTTGCTATTTGGTGTGTATTCTTTTTACCAAGGTAAATTTGCCTGATACTTTATAAATACTCTTGGATCTTTAGCTCTCATTTACAACAGATTTATGTAGTTCAATTTTATAATTAATGCTAACCTGCCTGCTTGGTCAAGAGAAGAAAAAATAATAATTCATAACTTGGTTCTGCTTCTTAATATTAGCTGATAGTTTTTTGTTTTTTTTATGCATAAAGCTAACATATTACTAGAGAATATTTACAGGAAAGAACAAAGCAAAAAACTTTTTACACAATATTTAAGATGATCATTTATACGATTACGAGTAAATCCAATTCTGAACCACTAAAGATAGCTAGCTATTAAAAGAAAATCCAAGAATAATCAAAACAGACCATTTTCTACTCTCTTTTGAAATGTATCTGGCATTTTACAAAAAGTTAGATATGATTAAACTTTCCATCTGAAACTAATTTAATTCCCAATTGATGAAAGCAATAAAAAAAGATATATTAAAAACCAAAATCTTATGATAAAAAATCAAATTACTAATACCTTTCAGCCTATTACATAATTACAAAGCCCTCCATATAGTTGTAGTTTCTTTTCAAATGGTAAATTAAGTACTGCATGTTACCTTTTCTTGAAGTATTACATGTTGGTTGCTCTTTACAAAAATGACTATTAAACTAGGTTGATATGATTGCTTCTTCACAGTCTAACCAGAAGAAACTTATTTCTAAAAATAGGAGATGATCTGGTTTATCTGTGAGCATTTGGCTATACAGAAGAAACAAATTAAAGAAAACTCAGTAATTCCTTATTGTGTTGAACATGTGGGCTATCATGATCCACACAATTCAACCTGAACATATAAGTACCATTAAAAAATCTAAATCACATTCACATTTTGCCCTAACTTTTATGCTCTCAAAACCACCGTGGAAACAATATCCTTCATAAAAGTGTAACATTTGTTTGAAACTTTTGTAAAATCAGTATAAAAAATCCTAATACTACATGGAAATTAAACTAGTAACATTTGGTTAAAAAATCACAAAGTAAGGTGAAAGCCATTCTTTCAAAGTAATTTTTTTTTTTGCTTTTAGCTTTTGTCAAAATTATTGTAGCATTAAGGGAAATAAAAATCCTAATTAAAATGGAAAGAATGACATATTACTAAGTTTATTTTATCACATGTGAATTCCAAATGAAATTAGATTTTTCAGTTATAAAAAAAGCAATATTCTAACTGGAAACTTTAATTGGAGAAATAATATAAAAAATTGCTTTCTGCTTCACTAACAGAAAGAAATTGTAGTTTCTGTTAACAATTCTGATAGATGAATGTTACAAATGCCGGAGTATTTCCTTTGTAGAGGGGGGGGGGGGGAGCTATGCTAGTTGATTAGAAAGATATCCAGGGGTGGTTAATGTGCTCTTTGATATATTACATTAAAAGAAGGACTGGTGTAGAATTATAATGCATGTATTGACAATCATCATCTACACATACCAAACTTAAAGAGTTCCAAAATATTTATGGCTGATTTGTCGAAGTTAATAAATTTTTGTTTGGCCCGACCGCATATATTTCTCAAAAGTTATTATTCATACATTTTAATGTTACCTGTCACTTTCTAGTACAGAACACGGGGTAAAATATCTGAAAATTTACATGAAAGAATAAGACAGTAAAGTTAAAAAACAAACTTGTAAATATTCTTGAAGAGACGACCCCTGTCCCCAGCCACGTTTGCTATTACCAAGAAAGTGGAGTTTGCCATTTCTGCCCGTAACCGATATAATTCAGCTCCAGAAGCGGTAAATGGCCAAGGCCTAATCGCAACAAGCAGGCGGTGGAGCTGGCCAACTAAACGACTGAATAGTAATAAATTCTAATGACCTAGAAACGTAAAGAAAATATAGCTATTATAACAAGTTTTTTTTCTTCCCTTCGGAAGCCAAACTCTACCTAAAATGGATCTTGCAGTGTAGAGTTAGTTCCATGTGTGAGTGTGTTTGGTGGATTTAAGATAGTTTCCTCGTATTGGATGCGAAGGGACATGGATCATTTTTCTTGCTTGCTTTACACAAATGGCTACCCCATTTGGGAATAACGGATAAGATGTAGAAATCCTTAGAGAAGGAAAAAATTACACAGGGGAAACGGTAACCGCAACAATCGCATTTGGACTCAAATCTCCAATTTCTGTGAGAACGATATTTATGTCCATCATAAACGTCATGTCGCACGTGACGAGAGGTTTTAAAGCTTTGCCATTAAGTAAGGTTTGCAAAGGAAAAACTAACGTGCACAGAATTCTTTCTCCTATGATAAGAACTATAAAAAGCTTTACTGCAGGTTCAAACAGTGGACCACATTCAATTATAAAGAAACGACTAGGTAGATGTGGACTGCCATGCGACGAAGAACAGAAACAAGCTTCAGAATTCCAGAAAAATTCGTAAGGCATTCGTCTTCCTTTAATATGTTGTGTAATAATATGGGAATGGATCGTCGGATCGTTAAGTAACAATTGCTACAAATCCAAAGACTCCGCAAACTGCCAGTAATGTAATTATGGCTAAAGTCGAAAGACCGAGTGAATTTTCTGTATACTAAGTTTTGGATAGGGCCGGAAATGACGACATGAAATATGGCCCGAAGTAGAAGAAATTTGTCAAGCTACATGACAACACAAAAGAATAAAAAGTTTATTACTTAGTAACACAGTTTATTACTAAGTAACATGTGGACCAGCCAATGGGTGATGAGCTCAGCTAAGTTTATTAACAAATGAACTGTTTGAATTAAAAAAAATTCTCTCTGGATGAGGAAACCTTAATTTGACACCATTTGTTATAATTCTGTAAAATATACACCCAAATATATATATATATTGTTCAAAAGTTATAAAGGCATGTGGAACATTTCCTTTTAACAACTTCGAATGTAATAACATTCATCACGTTCTCAGATATGACGCTTTTCAAATTTTTATTTGAAACACCTTGTTACTCTGTCAGAAACTCATCTTTGGGGGAAAATACGGTCTATTCTTAGTTTTCTTATCAAAACATATATAATGACTCAAAAAGTCCCTATTTCAGAAAAGTGATACACATTCTTCATAGTTAAAATACCCGCAACAGCAACGAAAAAAAAGGAAATATCCACGAAATACTAAGAATATTTTCCCCATTACATGGTAGAGAGAGAATTTTAAAAAAACTTACTGTTTTTAAAGCCTTTAAAAGATATACACACTATTTATTATAATACGCATATATTTATACAATAGTAACCAATTTTCACACAAATGTTCTGAAAATTTGTTTAAAGTGCTGGTTAACTTGGCAGGTTAGCGTTTTCTGTTTCTTGAAATTCTTTTCTTTATCCTCAAACTTCATTTTGATACATCCATGGCACATGATTAAGAATTTTTTGTGCAAATTTAGCGCAAAGCTAGTCGAGGGTTATCTGAACTAGCCTTCTCTAATTTTGGAGTGATAGGCTATAGAGAAGGCAGCTAGTCAACACAAACCACCGCAAACTCGTGAGTTATTCTAATCGAATGGTTAGATTTGACTGTCATTCTTATAACATACTCACGCTCCCAAAATGAGGAGCACAATTTTTATTTTTTTCGCTAAGAGCGCGGGTACCAAAAAATGACACAGGAAATGCTAGGCTGAATAAACACATTGATATACAAGTACATTACAATTGTCAGGGGTATCTCAAGCCATATTATAAGGATAAGTGTATTAAAGCTTACACCATCTGTTGGTAAAACATTACAAACGGCATTTACTAAAATGAAAAAGCATTTTGCAGTTCTGATATTTTCGTGGATTGAAACCATTACTTCGTCAAGATAATTCAGAATATTTTAGCACCAATATTTTACTTTAAATAAAAGTGTTCTGAAAGATGAAATCAGAGCTTGATCCTGTTCGAGGTTCTTTCTCCAATGATTTGTCTTATAAGCCACTGTTTTCCAGCTGCCCTGATGAGTTCTGGTACTAAGCGAAACGCCTCGTCTTAGCAACATATAAAAAACATGATATAGTTGAAATGCCATTATATACTTTTTTTACTGTAAATCAGTGCTTAGCCAGAAAACAATGACGTGAGTTAAATTATAAAAAGTTTGTTTTTTTTGTTTTTGAATTTCGCGCAAAGCTACACGAGGGCTATCTGCGCTAGTCGTCCCTAATTTAGCAGTGTAAAACTAGAGGGAAGTCATCACCACCCACTCTTGGGCTACTCTTTTACCAACGAACAGTGGGATTGACCGTCACATTATAACGCCCCCACGGCTGAAAGGGCGAGCATGTTTGGTGTGACGGGGATTCGAACCCGCAGATTGCGAGTCGAGTGCTCTAACCACCTGACCATTATAAAAAGTCTTGCTGCGATGTATTATCATACATATCAGAACCTTTAAAGTATATATATTCGTTATGTGATAATCTTGCACGACTAAATGTAAAATTTAGGATAAATAAACAGTCTTAATTTGTTATGACTACTGGCTGTCAAAATTCAGTTCAAAATCACAATTTCTTTTATCAAGTTTATTTCATTTGGTAAGTAACCAGTAAAAATTGAGCCAATCTATTTTTTTTTAAACTCAGGGAAGAGAAATAAATACAGTAAATAGATGTTTTGATTGAACAATACCCATACTGTAGTTCATTGGAAATCAAGCTGCCATTGAACAATGTTTTGTTGTAGGGAAAGTCAACATCGTAAAAAAATGCAATACTTAATGTACATTTTCTGAATATCATTGTCCATTGACAATTTATGTGTGTGGTTGTTTTTTACCTTTTCAACAAGCATGGGTTATACATGAAACAATACAGTACATCAGGAAGAGAATTCAGTCAACTTGACACTAGTTATGCATACTTTTAGTGAAGAAAGATTTGCACCACTTGGAAATCACTAAATCGTTGTTACACCTCGGGCCACTTCTAAATATCGACAACAATCTATTTACATTGCCCCCTCCCTCTATAAAGGACTTATAGTCTACGCGCCTGAAAAAGAGTAACAAGATGAATTAAAAGGATAAACACGTATTACGTAACATATTAACTCTTTACAAAATGTATTTGAAACCACCTGGACTCGTAAAATGTTATTATACAGTTATGACAGAATACGGATACAGGCAGATAGCTGTGTTAAGTATACACCCACTAGTCGAAAGGTGGTTTTATACAGTTCTTAATATCCGAACGGAACGTCTATAGCACAACGAATCATTTTACGTACCTATGAGAGTGAGTACAATTACGACACTGCGTGTCAAGAGACTGCTTTATGCTATCGACTAATCCATACACACAATCATCCCCGAGTGTCTAGAAAGCATTTAAAGCCAACGAATGTGTGACGTCTACGAATAAATGCATGCGTAATAAGCTATTAAGACCTTACTATATAAACTAGGATATAAAATACCTTCTATAACGAAATGAGCATGTGGGCAGTGCTTTAATAAACACTATTCCAAGTTGGAGTTTTTGTTCACAATCTTAAATACATAAATTTGTAAATATTTATTAGCTTCCCATCAAACATTTACCATTAAAATTAAGAGAAGCTTTCTAGATTAGTGAACGCGAAACAATAACTGAGGCAACATCTGTAAGCACAGTTGATTTCTTGGAAGTATATGTTACTATAACATATAACCGAGGCAAAATCTGTAAGCACAGTTGATTTCTTGGAAGTATATGTTACTATAACATATAACCGAGGCAACATCTGTAAACACAGTTGATTTCTTGGAAGTATATGTTACTATAACATATAACCGAGGCAACATTTGTAAGCACAGTTGATTTCTTGGAAGTATATGTTACTATAACATCTAAAGAGCTGTAACACTGATACATTAATATTCACATTATTATTATAGGCTCATCGTTTCTTTTAAACATATGCGTACATTTATTTTACATAGTTATTAAATTAAATCTTTTAGATAATCGACAAGTTTTTTGTTTTGAAACACGGTTTCGCAAAATGATGCCCCCCTACGAAGCTGAGTGATTATTATTATTACTTGAATAAGAACAACTTGGATAACGTGCAACAAATATTTACGACCTTGGATACAAACAGCTCTGCTTGGTTGAATGTGGCCTTTAGAAAATTTGACAAAGTAAATAAACCATATCACGCTAAAATAATTCACGTTGGAACTATTCAGTGAAAGGAAACTTATTCATATAAACAACAAAATGAAGTTGCGCAGAATACTGAAAAGGAAACTTCCTATGGTAAGACAATTTATCACAAGTGACAGACCACCCTTCAACTCTTCGCCACCACATAATGCCATGAAAAATGCATGAGAGTAGCTGCTATGAAGTACAGAGAACGTTTCTGTGTACTTCTTCAAAGCCGGCTGTCCTGGACGATTAAAAGCTGTGAACTTGTATCTCCCGTCCATGTAGTTGGTTTCTTTTCATAATGAAATTTAATGTGGTGCCTTGATACAGAAAGGACGTGGAAAAACGGTTGGTCATCAATCTGTCCGATACAGCCCCAGGCGACCAAAACAGTCATTACAAAGATTTATAACAAGCGGAAAACCTTATCGGTTCCCATACTGATATAGAAAGACAAAGGGAGAACAAGAGGCGTACGAGCAAAAAAACACTGTTGCACTTGACTAGATGAAATGTGTCATATGAAATACTCGTTTCTGGACAAGCAATCAGTAACTGCGGGAGACTCCACGTCCGACCCTCTCCTCCCAAGTCACTTTTAAAACACTACTCCCATGAAATTGCAGCTTAATGGAATGTTCACCTCACATACTTGTAGAGCAGGAGCTCTTATTTTAAAAACATAATTTATCAACCAATATTTCCAATTCAATGATTTTTTACTAGTGAGACAAAATATAATGAAAGACATTCTGAACATAACACACACCATAAGAATAGTTATGGCCGTTGGAAATGTTCACATTAACATGCAAGAAATTTCCAACAAGATTTTCCATCATTTTCTCTCATACACACCTCAACAAATAGCAGGCCATTCTCTCCTTATCTCAAATCAGAGCGATTCCTAATACTTATGTAAACGTTGGCGACATAACTTTCTTCGAAGATTGTTGTGACTTAACGTCACTTCCAAAAATTAACATATTGAACATAATGGATTGTTCGTTATTGCAGGGGAGAGGAAAAGTTCTAGAAAGTAACACTTTTTAAAGCTGACGAGCAGTATTTTTTAATCTATCTACTAATTAATGTCATATTTTCAACAACAGTTATACCACCCCTTTAATAACAGCTATGCCATTTTTTTAACAATAGAGTTATTCAATTAAAAAAGTTGTATGCACTTTCTTACGCCCCAGCCATTGGTCTGCAGCTTTATAGGGTTTTTTAATACAAGACCTGTTTAATCATTATTCTTGCACTTCGTATACTGTAATTGAGAACCAATTAACTATTATAACATGGCAATGACTGATGGACTTGAATTTCTTATATGCTTAATAATTATTTTGCTAATAGTTAATAATTATCAAAAGTTGAATGAAAACATTGCCCGAAACGTTAGCGAAAAAGACGACTTTTTTTAAAAATATGACCTGAATAACCAACTACATAGCTTGGAGATTTCTGAAAATTTAAATAAACCAACTTACGTAAACACTTGTACTTTGTTAAAAATAAGCATAAACTATAATTTTTTTTAAAAAGTTACAGACTAAAGATAGTGTTAATCTGAAACAAAATGTAGAATTCAGGCGACAGAGAAAATAATGTTATTAATCTTCTATATATATCAAATAGCGTCGTGAATTTTTTAATGTTATGGCAAGGTGAGTTGATTAATTAAATAATGTTATTAATCTTCTATATATATATCAAATAGCGTCGTGAATTTATTACATGTTATGGCAAGGTGAGTTGATTAATTAAATAATGTTATTAATCTTCTATATATATCAAATAGCGTCGTGAAATTATTACATGTTATGGCAAGGTGAGTTGATTAATTAAATAATGTTATTAATCTTCTATATATATCAAATAGCGTCGTGAATTTATTACATGTTATGGCAAGGTGAGTTGATTAATTAAATGTTATTAATCTTCTATATGTATCAAATAGCGTCGTGAATTTATTACATGTTATGGCAAGGTGAGTTGATTAATTAAATAATGTTATTAATCTTCTATATATATCAAATAGCGTCGTGAATTTTTTATATGTTATGGCAAGGTGAGTTGATTAATTCACATTTCATTTTTACCTTTTATCATCGTTCGTTAAACGGACTGCTAACGTTTCTGTAAACTAGGAAAATATTTTGAACTTCTTTTAGCCAAGCGAATGAATATAAAAATAAACGCTTTAATACAATTAAGAGTTCCGAGAAATTATATAAAATTAACATAAATGAAATTTCTGAATTATCTCACTCCTTCCACAGAATACAAATTTCTATTTTCAATAAATATTAACTGTCAATATAAACAGTAGTTTCCGTTTATTATTCAAGATTCAACAGAACTGACTATATAATATGAAGCTAACTTTTAGTTTATAGCTACTTATAAGAATTAAAGAAATATTTATAAATCCTAGCATTCATTCATCCAATAAAAATATTTTAAAATTGACATGTATTATTTAAATATCGTGAGGATGAGCGAAATAAATTCATCTTAGTGATTATATCCTGTAACGGACTTGTTAGTTTTACTAAACAAAAACTAAATAGGATGTAATGAATAAACTCCTTTAGACGATTATGGAAAAACATTCTGTACGTGATTGCTTTCACACAGTGTAAACCTTTTAAAGTGGGTAGGTTTTAAAGGCTTTCAGTACTATACGATCTTCCGACATGTCGTAAATTATTTGTTAATTTTTCCACAAAACCTGAGTGTGGCCTAATTTAAACAAGCGTACTTACACAATAATGAATGAAATAAGTAAAGACGATAAAATGCTTACTTAAATCTCCCTCCCAACAATTTGTACAAAGTTAAACATATGTACAAGTCTCGAATAAACTACTGCTCACTTTTGAAAACAAAACAGTTTTCTACGTATTCACTTTTGTGGTACTACAAAATGGACCAGATGGTGTACTCATCACATTAGAGGTATCGTACATCAAATACACCACCACCACCAAAAATACACGCGTAGTGCGTATGCTAGCAGCTGTATCCTGACTATGAAATGACATTGTTAATTTGTGATGATTTTTATGAAAAAGAAAAATATACAGTTATTTTACACTAAATATCCACATTTTAATAGTATTTCCAGGATTTGAACAATAAACATTTTCATCATTGTAGAAAAACACATAGCAACAGCTCGTAGTTAAGAATGGTTTTAACGTGATGTCATATCCAACAATATACTTGATTATACTTCGATTACAAGATGACGCTAGACATTCTTGGAGCAGTCTAAAAATGGACACAGTAAAGATTGCGTTAGTTCTTTAATGTGTCTTAATTTTGGAAATCTCATCTAGTAAACCAATGGTCCAATCATCCCTAGCCCTGTAGGTATCATTTGCAAGTTGATACCTTCTATTTAGTTATATATATATATGTATTTACACATGTAAAGAGTTATGTTAGAAAATCATATATACCTCGAGATATATATTGTGCATTTTTAGACTGCTCCATGAATTTTCAAATCGAATGATAATCAAGTATATTGTTGGATATGGCATCACGTTAAAACCATATAAATCAATCCTTGGAGGGTTACGCACATTAAAGAGGGGCAACTGTATTAAAAACACACGAATTACAAACATAGTTTGAGTTCGTCTTCTGGTGTAGTTTCTTTGGTAAAAATATTTATAACACTGAAAGTCTAGACGAGTACTAAGAAGTTGATACGAGTTACAAAAGTGTTCATACAATAAGAATGAAAATTTAAAGTTACATAATGTCAGTAAAACACTGTTGCATAAAGAGTTTAGCGTGGTCATTAAAGTATGAATAAATGTGACATATCGATAAAACCATTACAGAGACGCAGCTCCACATTCCTGGTAAGAACAGAGTTAGTTCCCCTTTATGGAATCGTACCAAATATATTTTTTTTAAATAATCAATACGTGCTCTCTAATATACCAAGAGTAACTTTAAATACACGAAAAACTGGCTATAGGGTTCTTAAAAGATTAATGGTAATTTCCAGTTTGGAGTGCATCAAACTGCAATTAACTCAGTTGACTTGAACCGGTAGAGCTCAACATACAGACAGAAAAAAAGAAACTAAACAATTAGGTAATGTTCAGAGAACATCATCTATGAATAGGGATTTAACACTAGGAAAATAAAAAAACAAACCAAATAACTTCGAGATGCAAAAAGAAAAATCCATCTGAGTTAAAGAAGATTCAAGTGACTGGCATTTTCTATTAAGGGATTGGAGAGACAATTACTATGAACAAGGTAAGCAACATCCACACATCATGTTAGGGAAATAACCAAATACACAGCAAACGTATATGTATTGTAAAAAATATATTATTCAATAAAATAATTACTTATGAGGTTATGAAACACAGTAAAGTAGGGATCAACAAAAAGACCAAAGATAAAATATGTTACTTCGTCTATTTGTTCTTTACAGAATCAAAATTTATTATACATTTAAACAACGCAAATTTAAACAGTGTGTAATAATTCACTTTACATGACTGGTATCTCTAATTTATTAATTCCCCATTGCTATCACCTTTACTGACCAATCTGCTAACTTAGAGCTTTACAAATTGTTTAAATAGTTTATGAACAGCTATCTTAAAATATGCTACTTTAAGAACGGCTTCCTGTTAAAAAAAATCGGATGAGAAGTTTACAATACAAATTATTTTCCACTCAACATTATACTATTTTAAACAGTTACAGGGATATGACACAATAGTTCTTGAGTTACGAAAGACGGACAAGAACACAGAAAGCAACAAACATGATGAGCCCATAGCAATAGTTATCGTTTACAAGCAAGAAAATGACTTTAATAACAAGAACATAGATGAAACTTAGTTATCTGAATGACGCCTACCTTACAGATACTTCAAGCATATGCAAAATCTTCTATTGTAAAAAAAAACTATGCATGCATATTAGAGTGGTTCCCAAATAACTTTTCATTTGCATTATTTCACTCGTATAATAAATTTGTTTTATAAGATAAATCCTAAACACAAAATTTGTGCTTGACTGATGAATGTTTAGAGGTGTCCCAAAAGGTGTATTTACAGAAGCCAGGGTGTTTTACAGGATTTCAGCTACCTGTAGGTTTATAACTACTGACTAATTTTGTTAAATAAGATTACTTTCTCATTATCATTACTGTAATGATATGCTTTATTTTATAAATGATATACAGTGTACAAATTTAATATATATCATAGGTATTTAGAACTAGTTAAACAATATATGTAAGAAGTTATTGCAGGTATAAAATTTATTACGAACATATACTTGAAGGATATAAAATATTTATAAGTAAACCAGCAACTCAATCTTAATCAAAGTAGAGTGGAACAGGACCTACAGATAAATAAGTGAAATATCTTTTGATTAGAAATGAGATAAAACTATAAAAAGACATCTTAATAAGTCATTTTAATAAGTAATTTTTTACCGTTTACACGATTTATTGAAACAGTTGCTGCAAATTTTGCTCTCTTTTACTTCCAGTTTTACAGAATGTGGCTAATTTAGGTCCATCTTCATCAACACGATTGTAAACTTTGGTTAGGAAGGTTTAGTTAGTTGGTTCGATAAAGGAATCAGCTGTTTCTGGTAATAAGCTTCCATCACAGCAAAAAGTTATGGCTGAACTCTCTTTTTACATAAGGGCATTACAAAGATAGAGAGCGTATAAATTCGGTCATGAACGACGTTCTTCCATTTTGGAATAAATCTAGGCTTCCGATTCGAGCAAGACGTCACTGCATTGAAAAATTAGAAGCTCTCTTTCAGGAATGGAAGAACTTAGAGAAACAGAGTAAACTTTTCAGAACAGAATTCATCACCATATTTTTGATATCGTCCACGCTAATGCTATGAATATCGTTATGTTTCAGACTTTCTTCTAGCTCAGCGAGAGAAGGATAGAAGAAGATACGTTGGAGGTGTTGATTTAAAACTGGCAGCAACGAAAATCAGGCGCAAGCGTCGACTTGAAGAAGAGAAAAATAAACTCTTGAACAACGTAATTCTTGAGCGATCCAGGTCTAGCAGCAATTCATCGCCAAGTCATAAGAAATTTAAAGTACAAAAAGCGGCTGCAAGCCCTTCCACATAACAGAAAAATCAAGAGTCCCATTTAGCAAAGAGTACAAAGAAACCAAAGAATGGTGCTAATATGAAGCTTGCTTCAACACTTATTTAACAGGGTAGGTATTAGTAACCACAATGCGACCTATATTCTTAGAAATGCTATTCATGCAAGTGGTGGAGAGATTTCACAGTTAGCTGTCAGTTGCTCTTCAATTCTACGTGTTCGAGTTCACTACCAGCCTGAAACTGCAAAAGCAATGAAAGCATGTGACACTTGTTTGTCCTTCAACTGCATTACCACAGTGGAGACATTGCTTCACCAGTCCCAGAAGAACATTTTAAAACTCCAAGTAGCTTTTCAGTTTATTTTCCTGTAATGACTACTTGGAAGCCTGTAAACTGATTCTTGGCCTGAGATGTCTTGAAGGATCTTACTGCCCTAAGATCGGACAGTTAGGTGCCTTTAGGATCAAAAGGCAAGGTTTCAGTAATGTGCTTCGACACAATATCAGGCAAAACTGGCCATAGAAGTGGTGCCTGTACACTCAATGAGCAAACAAAAAGCTTACGTGCAGGCATAATATTTATAAAATTGTCATCAAAAAAGGTCTTTTCCACTTGTTTTGGTTCTACCAGTAGTCTTCACATTGCCATCTTAAAGATATTTCAACAATTCTGTGTGCATATCAATAAGAACTATAAGATTGCCGTGGATGATGATAAAACTGCTCATTCCATTGCTGATTGTTGGTATCAGATGATTTCACTTGCAAATAAATGTTTGCAAAGTCCACAACTAAGAAATGATTACTAAGAGCTTTTAGAACATCGGATTACATTTCTTGGGGATGTGCCTAACCGAGGAACTTACTTTCAATATCCTGATGTCTCGCACCGTGCACGATGGGTGGCTCATATCATTTATGACCTAGAAAATCTGGATGTTTGAACAACAGTTTTCCTTCACAAGTAAAGAGGTGAAGGGCCTCATACATTCTAATTCGTTTGCTTCGAAAATCTACCTTAAAGTAAGATTTTATCTTCCTATTTCAACTCCATCTAATGATTTACATTTTCTAAAAGCCATTCATTTGTATGACATAAATAATCAGCCAATACATTCCACTGCTATCTGTGGTATCTTACTGGGTTTTCATATTTTGAGGACAGCGTGCCGTCCCTAGTTTAGCAGTGAAAGACAGGAAGGCAGCTAGTCATCACCACCCAACGCCAGCTCTTGGGCTACTCTTTTACCAATGAATAGTGGGATTGACCATCACTTTATAACGCCCCTAAGGCTACAATGGCGAGCATGTTTTATGTGACGGGGATTCGCACCCGCGACATTCAGATTGTGAGTCGAGCGCCCTAACCACCTGGCCAAGCCGCCCTCATGATTATGAATATAGTTATGGAACAGACCTTTTGCATGTTATTATTTGTTAAATAAAACCACAAGATTCAGTTTCTTAAAAACGTAATAAGACATTCTATGTAAAATACCCATGGCAATTTATCTTTTTTTTGCCAGTTTAGGCAAGCTTTTAGTATTTTGAAAATTGGAAGATCGCACGAAAACTGACAACTTCATGTATGAAAATTCGTGTCTTTAATGTTAACTATTACGATATGATAGGAAGTATTAATGCACTAACAATCCACAAATTGCTACGATTACATTAAAAACAATGTAGGAAGGTCGTAGGTCAAGATCAATGGCAAAGGTTGGGCTGACGATTTGTGCCATGTACTTCTGTGTTTGGTGAAGAAAGTATATTAGGTATAACTACAAAACCAAGATAAGCTACTTAAAATTGCTAGAACATTACAGAGAGCCGAGAAAGACGACTACCACTCATCAACTTACAAAGTTATCTAATAAATATCACCTTCGAAACAACTCTACATAATCAATCTCACTCTAAAACTCCGCCTTACCTATTATAAAATCATTAATCACCAAACTTAACCTGCTAAACAGTTGTGTACAATCATTACTTGTTTATCTGTCTGATCGATCAGATTGGCACTGCCAGACCCTATAGTATATTTTTTATAAGCATCTAATCTTACTTTTTAACAATCATCGCTCCCCCACAACTACAATAGACGTACAGTAGTTTAAAAACGTCATAGCCACCCAATACAAATTTACATATCAAGATAGGTCTCTTTTACATTCTTCCTAACTCAAATCAAAAATGATGGATAATTCTTATACAGAATGGCAAAGAGAAAGAAGAGACGCAAACAATGCTATAAAAAGTGGGATAGAGACACACACACATAGATATAATTTATTCTCATAATAGCGTAGGGTAATTCTACAACTGCCGCTTTGAACAACAGGCAATCAATCACATGGCTTCTGCAGAAAATTTGAGCTCGTTTGATGATCAAAATGGTCCACTGTAAAAGAAACCTCTCAGTTGGCCCAAGCAGCGAACTGTCATCAATAAATCAAGTTCAATGAGAACATGTTAAAGAACCCTGAACAAAGAAAGTACAAATTATCGTCGAAAGTGACAATCTAACAGGCTAATAAAGGAGAACTAGTTTCATATATGGCTTTAAAACTACCTTCTACTGTTTCTAACTGGTACATAAGCCCAAAATACAACACAAAAACTAACGATACTTGTACCTTTGTGTGTATAACGAAGGAATCAATAAAACCTCGGGTGTTAAAGTTAACAAAGTTCACATAATCTTTCAATTAAAGCTTGGTTAAAGCGGTTAACTCCATAAGAGTAACAAAAATTATGTATTTATTTATTTTTTAGATCGTCCCTAACTGAAAGACTAAAACGAAAAGCACCTAGTCACAACTGCACCCACAACCAATTTTTATCTTATCCAACAATGGAATTTCACCGTCACTATTACATCGTACTCACTGCCCAAAAGTGCGAAAAACGTATTTACGACAAAGGAACGCGAATAGTGGTGATCTATTGGATTCACACGACGGACAACCTAACTACTAAGCCACGCCCAGCCAAAATTCTGTAGTAAAAAATGTGGGGTTTGACAACGGACGCCAGAAATAACTTCAAGAAAATGTTTAATATAAATTAATAATTCTAGAGAGTACTAAAACAACTGTCAAAACTACTTTAAAAGGAAATGCAGGTTTTTGTTTTTTTGTAACCATAAAAGGGGACTTTATCCCATAAATAGAAATAAAGCAGATAAACCGTTATATATTACCATTTAAACAAAATCAAAACATACAATACACAGATCTTAGGTTCATTTTAAAAATGGCTGATAAAATGTTGAAATTCACTTATATGAAAAAGAGTGGCTAGTGTTCTCATTTTAGTATGTATAGCAACCCATTCACTAGATCACATCAAAAAACGTGTGTATGTCACAGTATTTATACACAATTTGCCCTAAGCTAAACGATCCTTCCTAATATGCACTTAAGAATCAGGTCCACATGAAACAACTACAAAATTTAAGGCCTATATCGATTTTTTATTGCTTTTTCGTTTGAGAGTTATGCTGTGCCTCAACTTTGTTTTTTTTTATCTGCTTGTGCTTCAGGCAGTTAAAAACACACCAAAACTACAGATGAAAAGAAGTCAAGAAAATTCAAATGTTACAAACTCGTAGCAAACGTGCATAAAGTATTTTCAACGTATGATGAAAATAAAAGTCAGATAGATTGAACAGATAAACTATTTGTCTCATGAGAAGTATAATTAACTATAACCATGCTTCGCCAGCTTAGAAAATGCGTTCACACCGTAACAATTCTTATTGTAACAAATGGCTTATATAAATAGTGTTCGGACCATTACTGTGTTTGTTGTGTCCCAGCCTTTCTGATGAGCTCTGTATTCAGCAAAACGCGTCGTCGGCAATGGATATGCCATAAAGAGTGGTTGAAATACTATTATATACTTTTTTTCTTTTTGAAAAACCTTAAAGGACGAAATAAAGAATGTAATGTTAACAATATAATGTGTCCAATACTAATCTCCTACGACAAGTATGACTATTTATAACCATGCTTCACCAGTTTAGAAAGGGCGTTTAGAGACATGAATAGTTTGAAGAGGGCAATTTGGATACTGAAAGAACCTAGCACCACCGAATACAACTCATAAAAGAAGATTTAACAACTGTGGTTCAGTGATGTTTTTTTTCTAAGTAAATTATCATTCGGTCCCTATGTCACGCAACATAAAAATATATCAGAAACATATGACTTGTGGCGTTTAAGTATCAGGAATATACAACTTAGTAGTATAGTAACTGCAAGAACTATCACCGTTTCTACCATAAGAAAAGTATTATTTCTCATTTTGTTTTTTAAAACAAATTCAACGAATAATTATTAATAAGAACTTTCGAGCGAAAGTAAAGAAGTGCATAGTAATATCAACCACACCATATCTGCTATATCCAGAACTAATGTTCAAGGAAGATGAATTTTACTACCATAGACTTTTACTACGACCCTTGTTTTTAGAAGCTCTCACCTCCTTCCTGGAAATTCTTAATCGTAAATTGGCAGATAATTCTATATACAAATGTGCATCACTAAATAGCTATTACCAACACGAAATGAGTTTTGTACTAAAAAACAAAGAAGGCTGTTGGCTACCAAGTTCTTAAAGATTTCTTTACAAACCTTACGTTGAATTCTTATTTTCTTCAATGCCACACAGGAATTTCTACTTGTGAAAACAGTTTGATATTCTTATGTGCAATTATTAAAATTAAACAGAAATTGGGTAAATGTATTAAATCTAGCAACAGGGTTTCATACAAAGTAGGATGGGGGACAAAAGCAAAATCCCTTAACAAATCCTGAGGCTGTTAATATAGTGTATGTTCTATGTAACAAAATACACGTTCTACACAAGTTAAAATCATGAGGCTGATAATATAGTTATGTTCTATGTAACTAAATACACGTTATACGCAAGTTTATTAGTTTGTTAAGCGAAAAATTACACAATGGGCTACTTGCAGTGAATTACATTATATACTCAACATATGTATGAAATGAAAAACTCCAAAATATAAAACCTCTTATTACACTATTGAAAAATATAAACAAATACACAACCTGAAACCAACATTAAGAAGAAAAAGGTTGGCACGAGATACAAACTGTACTCACCGTTTCTGTTTTCACTATCAGCAGGTTTCATCTGGATAGGGTGATGCATCTACATATACATACAGAACACAAGATCATCAGGCTCACATAAATACCACTTAACACGATACGTACAATTCTGATACAAAAAATGTGCACATAACACTCAAGAATCTAGAGAAAGAAAACAGAAAACGTGTATACACACCACTACAGCATACTAAAATGTAAACAAATGTGTACGTTAACCACCCAAACAAATGTTAGCAAAAATATGATGCACACACTAAAGTATGGGTGATAATGCGAAACATATATAAACTTGTTATAATCAAGAGTCAGATCATATAAAATAATAATAATAAATAATATAACGAACAATTTTCTAAAACCGTGCTAGAACAAGAGATTTTCGTTTCGTGGCCAAAGCTATTTTAATACACTACCAGTGTCACGATTTTGTAATAAAAAACGAAAAAAAAAAGGTATTTCAAACATAAGCTAGAGTTTACTTTTTTCTTGCATCTTTCCGCACTACTTTGATCTTACGTTTAAGCTGATTTTTGAATGAATATTTCAGTAAAACTGCAAGAATGCATGCGATTTAACACAACTCTCCTGGGATCTGAACAGACCAATAATTTATATTTATTTATAGCATCCAAATGTTTGTATGATTCGTGTTTATTCATTATGACGCAAGGACAGTGCTATGGTAAACGATATAAATCTGGACTACAGGGTGTCCAAAAACGAGGAGGTCTTATAGATTTATTTTCACCTTATAGATTAAATTTGGTAGTTAAGAAAAACTTACCACAAAATATTGATTTCAATGCATTAATTTTGTTTTCTGTGGCCCAGTATTAATGAATAACAGAACTTCTCACGAATATGCTGGAATTTTATTTCTCCATTGGAACTTGAATTGTTCAAATTCCAGATTACCAAATGCGAGCTTTAGAAATCAAGCCGTCGAAAACCCCAGCTAAAATAGCCGAAGAAAAGACTGCCAAGAAAAATAAAACATTTCCTCAAAACTCTCAAATATTTAATTAACTAACCTGAATTATGTGTTCAATAAAGGAACAGAGATCCCATTTTTAAATAAACTTGAGAGCAAGTTATCAAGAGGTTGTCCCACAATCCCCCAAACTAATATCTAACCCTGAACGATATTATGGCTACTTTAAAATGTTCTAAATAATTTATCCAACTGTTTTAACAGTTTCAAACTAACGGAAGAACATTTAATCAAATCTTGCTCGTTAAACTGCAAAGCTATTACTTACAGTCAGTGTATAAACCACACGTTATATATGACAGCCTTGTCAGTTACAGCCTAACACATCGACTACACACTTAATAAGTTAATAAATTATATCAGTATGGAGTCTTAATTACATGGATAATTTTATTGGGGACACACATCAAACCTGTTCTCCTCGTATCTTTATCAGCAATATTATTCCTAAATTTTAAGGGGGGGAGAGGGCGATAAAGAAATTACTCACTCTTCCGGAGTACAAACCTTTAATGAAAATATTTATACGTAGTTGAAACCTGTATTAATATACATATATAGCTAGATGTGTTGAATAAAGCTATTAATCAAACACTGACTTAATGCCACTGTTGTACTAGTTTCTGGTGTCTTTTACAGCAAAGAATATTCTTACGATACTTTGCTGATTACACACTTCACTGGTGTTCACATATTTTTATATTACATTTTACAAAAGGAATATTAAGCGTAATGTTTTTTGTTTGTTTATTTGCTAAATACGACTTCAGTCTACGTATTTGTATTATATAAGTGCTCAGTATCTCAGATCTGTTATCCATAAAAACCAGACTTATGTTTATAATAAATGTCACTGGAATGTCACAAGTCAATTTTCTAATGCACATACAACTTGGGCTGTTTCTATGCTGCATACTCTAACAGGGCAACATGACACCGAACACAAAAAAATCAAGTATGAAATAAGAGAGTCTAAATGGTGTACTTGCGGTACAATGCCAAGGTTAACAAATTTCTACGATGTATCTGCAAATACAAGACAGGCTGACGAATGGTGTTAATTACAGCACGTCAGTGATAACAAGCTTAAACAATAATGTAGCTGTATCCGTCGTAACTACGGTGGAATCATATCAAAGATAACAAGCTTACACAATGTAGCTGTATCCGCCGTAACTGCGGCTGGATCATATCAAAGATAACAAGCCTACTCAATGTAGTTGTCTCCGCCGTAACAGCGGCTGAATCATATAAAAGATAACAAGCCTACACGGATACAGCTACATTGTACACAATGTAGCTGTATCCGCCGTAACAGCGGCTGAATCATATAAAAGATAACAGGCCTACACAATGTAGCTGTATCCGCTGTAACTGTGGCTGAATCATATCAAAGATAACAAGCCTACACAATGTACCTGTATCCGCCGTAACTGCGGCTGGATCATATCAAAGATAACAAGCCTACACAATGTAAATGTATCCATAGTAACTGAAGCTGAATCATGTCAGCGATAGTAAATCAACGCGATGTACATCACTCCAGAGAAACGGAGTCGCGAATGCCCCTACAGAGATGTAAGCAGAAAGAAAGTCTCGAAACACAGAATCTAAAAGTTCTAGCTGTACAGGAAAAGGGTTGAAAGCGTAACTGAACAATTGTAAGAGCTGCACGTCAATGAGGCACCAAGTCTTTCTGGTGTAACATGATTTGTGGTGGTAGTAGCTACACGGTGACAGGGACACAAAATCCTAGGTTGTGTACCTGCATCAGCGGTAGTAGAAATCCCATAGTGACAGAAACGTCAAATTTTTAGGCTGTGTACCTGGATCAAGTAAAAGTCCCACGGCGACAAGGATACCAAGTCACTAACCTTTAGTGCTTGTATCAGTGGTACACCACATAGTGTCTATACTACTTAGAAACTAACAGCGTAAAAAACAACAAAGTGGCTATGATATATATGGTTATGTTGACAGTACATTCCAGATACTATGTTACGTTCAAGAATTGTCTGGATAACCAAAAATGATATTCGGCTACAAAACTTCTAACCAAAAATTTAAAAATACAGTACTAGCTATCATCAGCATTTACACAACAGGTGTTACCGAACACTTTAATCAGCAGATAACGCTTTGTCACACACACAAAGCTTCATTACTCTTGTGTAAGCTTTAGTAACTAACAATACTAAATGTATGTAGGTACTACTCCTGAAACTAATATAAAAACAATAAAAATCGTACCAATACCATCTTATTACAGAAGATTACCTGCCTTATATTAAAGCAATTTTGAATAAGCAAGTCAGTGATACAGAGTAGCGGTGGAACGGAAAGTACCAAAGCTACATTTTGACATTGTTCGACGTTCGTAAGTAGCGTGATGTCATCGAGAATTGATTACTTTTGAAAAGGGTATGCAAGAGCCCTTTCCGACGCAACATATACACTCCGATAAAAAAGATGTGTCCAGATCGAAGATTTAGAATTTTCAACACGGGGATATCCCTTGTACTTGATGGCATTGGTAACCAAAAGAATATGTATCAACTCGAGTCTTTTGTTTGTTGGATTTCGCACAAAGCTACTGCAAGTGCTATCTGCGCAAACCATCCCAAATTTTGAAATGACAAACAAGAGGGAAGGCAACAAGTCAATACCATTCGCCGTCAACTCTTAGGCCAATCTTTATCAACGAATAGTGGGATTGATCATATCTTATAACGTCCCGACGGTTGAAAGAGCGAGCATCAGAGACGGGTTTGAATCCCGTGATCCGAAGATTAAGAGTAGAACACACTAATTGTTAGGCCTAGTTTGAGGCAGCAGGACTATGTAGAAAGATACCTGCAACAACTCGTATCCCAACTGTGGTCAGTGCGCCATCTTGTAACAGGTGAGATTACACGAACATAAACATCAGTGGCAAAAGTCATCTACGTATCCCAGGATATAGTATACAACATAATCAATAAATATTTCTGTCTGGCAAAGCGACACAAGTTGCTTCCACAACACATTTGTTCAACCTTCGCATACCTCAAACATCTAGAGAATGAAACGTGTATTCATACTTTTCCATATGAAGAGATATCGGTTAAGTCCGCGCGCAGCGCCTATGCAGTTTTGCACGATTGGACCGTTGAAACGAACTCTAGGAAATCAGTCGTCATTCTTATATAGTAGATAGCTTATAGAAAACATACAGAAGTAGTGGTGCCTTTTGACATAATAGTCTTGAGAGTGAAAATTTTGCATTGGAAACTATGAAGTAGAACTTTGTCAAGATACGCGACCGTTAGACAGCTCACGACCGGACGTGGTGAAATGGACTATAACGACGTGGCGAGAGTCCAAAATAGTTTTTATATTATGTACTCAACCTTGTACATCTTACTGCTAATCTCAGGTTAAACATGTTTTGCTATGCAACTCACGATGAAATAACGGCTAAATTATCACGCTATTTTCAACTCATGAGCGATTTGGGCAAGATAATTGAAGAAGGAAAAAATGTAATATCACAAATAATCCACTAAGTATGCTCCAATGCCAATACATAAACCAGAAAAAAACTAAAGAAAAAACAAAAAGAGACTGCCATAGCTTTTAAGTAAACTAAAGAACAATTCTTTTGTAAGTCTTTACCTATGATTTAATGAGAAATTCGGAAATTTAAATCAATGCAAAATATTGCCAAGAAAACGTTCTTTCAACGACAGTATCATACAAAAGCAAGAACAGAAATGATAATATCGAAACACAAAGGGATGCTACTCTTTCAATAGTGTATAATGCATGCATGCACTCAGTCAGTTTCCGTAACTCTAATGACCCTTAAAGGCAGAGTTCAGAGGAAGAAAGACAACCGTATACAGAGAGAGAATAGATTTAGAGAAGCTACATAGGTCGTTCTTTACTCTTATAGAAAGCTTGGAATTTATTAGGCTGTGAAATAAATTCTAGAAGTATAATATTCGAGAGGATCGATTGCTTCATCAAATACCATGTAAAAAGTGCTTAATAACTGTATATATTTTCAGCGATCTTGCAGTGGACAAGATACATTTTAGATACAAGCCGGAAATGTTCCTTCATCAGGAAGTTTATTACTTTCAAGTGAACTTTTGGGCATATAGAAAGATAAAGGAACCTTTTTCACACAACTGAACGGTATTACATATAACACATTTCTAAGCGTATACACATTCTGAGTTTCGGTTTCTAAATTATAAAATGCTTTCTACCGAACACGCAAATAAATAAACATTCCACGCAGAGAAATGAAATATACCTTTCGTGATGGCCCTGACAAGTCACGTTATAAAAAAAAATCCTTTTTAAATACTCATATGTCGTTATCTATAGGTAAATCTCTACCAAGTAATTCATTGAACTAACACGCAAAAATATCAATCCAGCTGGGTTCCCAAGTATATTTTCTCAAGAGACACGAGGATCTGCGTCCTCCACACTACATCATGGGTGGGCCATGTCACTTGCAATGAAAGGAGATTAAACACAGCTGATTTACCTAACTATGATTACAAATAAATAAACAACAACAACAAAAAAAAGGTTTAAGCACTTGGTGTGTTCAATATTCTCGAGCTAAAGTTTAACCCTCTTCTGTATATTCCTACTGACATTTTCAGTAATGTGCAATCAGGGGAACTTCGGGAAGAATTACAGCTCAGAAGACAGAAGATGACATCAAGTAATTAGCTGAAGAGAATAAAAGATCTTGATTATTCTAAGATATTCAGAGCTCAAGCCAAAAGACTACATCTAATTTAACGAGTACTGTGCTGCTCCGTACAACACCAATGTTGGCATAGAAAGCACAACTTACAGGGGCTTCAGCAAATCTTTCAAAATACAATTTCTTCAAATATGGGTATTTTATATAAAATACATAACACCAAGTAATTTTACTTTGTGTTTTATATATCTGAGTTCAACCTTCATCTTCATCTAAAACGGGTGACTTTTCTTTTTTGATTTAAATACATACTTATGTTGAACTGCTACATAAGGCCAACTTATATCAG
>NW_013665701.1:1118158-1122012 GCF_000517525.1 Limulus polyphemus | reverse complement strand
ATCAGCAAATCTTGTATGACAAAAAAAAAAAAAATTCATATCACACCATCGATCCAAAGCACGAAAGTTATTTCGTTGAATATTAGAAAGTCTTAATCGACACACAAAACTAAAAGAAACTTTCAAACTTTTCTTAGTAACGCTGAATAAAAAAAGAGCATGCCAGAACTTTTTTCATATATATATTACGATTATGTAACTGAAGAAAATCAAAACAACACAAAATAGCCATGCAAGCTTAAATAGCCCAATTCTTCATTTATCTAACCCCCCCCCCCCCAAACAAACACGAAATATTTATATGCGAAATTCGAAACGGAGTCTTTCAACAATTTTCACAACGAGTTGTTTATTGATAGTAGCATTAAAATACAAACTATGATACACCAAAGATATATATTATTTATCCCTTCAAGATTTATAAATTATGCGCATCAATATAAAAATTAGTGCAGGAGACGAGCAACTGGCATACTTAATCATAATGATACTAAGATTTTGTGTACATTTTTGAAATTATCACTGTACTGTATATTAACTGAGGGCTTCCCATCATATCTACTAACACAGTTACTTTAATTAATGCATAGCGGTTCGCATTACCCTGCTGCTAATACATAACCTTTGATTAATTAAATTCAGGAAACTCGAGAAGACAAGACAGACATATAATTAAACAAACAAGTTCACAGAATATTAATTTTCATTCTCAAGTCTCTTTATGTAATATCCAATTAAAAACAAATATAAATTACACATAAAATTAATTTTATTATTGGCTGATAAAAGATTCATTAATTAGATACAGTATCGCGTACGTATGTTATATACGTGCTTGACATTTTCTCCATCTAGTTAACAGTAATTCAAGTTTTATGATATATTAGCAAGGAATACTAACACTATACCGATTCAAAAAAAATACATAACAGCGACTGAAGTTCAACCACAGAGACAAATAAAAGCCGGAAAATCAAATAACTCACGTCAATATCTTAAGTAATTAAACCCTAGCATTTTGGGGCAATATGTGTCACGTCATTTAATACAGGCCATATACAGTAGACTATTATACAGTACAGGTTAGCGCTTTACAATTAATTAGTAAATGGTAAGGAGGTCAAACATGAAGTGTAGCTATTAATATATAGTTTCATAAATCTTACCTTTATACACAATCGAAATTTTATTCAATATTTCAAATCCATACTTCTTTTTACGAGTTGAAAAGAGATAAAACTGTCAAAATTGGAATGTCTAATGGGCTTGGTTAGCTGTATAGAACTATCTTTTACCTTATTTGACAAATACTATTTAAAATATTTGGATTTCATGACAACATTCGTACAATGTCCAATTTTTGCGTCACATTCCTCTCTGCCGCAGTACTTTCGTTCAGTATTTCGTTAACAATGAGCTTACAGAGAGTAACAGTGAAGATGCATTGTGCGTGTGTGCGAATCCAAGGAAGACATTACTACTTTTATACAAATCTCCTACTAAACTATGACGTAATTCCAATAAAATCGCTGTAAAAACAACTTTGGAATAGAAACATATAATCTAGCTATCAAACATCTGCTCAATATGAAATGATGCAAAATGTGTAATAAAAAAATAACGTAAACTCCAGATGCTTTTACACATTGTTCTTGATCTGTCCATTTTGGATTCAAAATCAGAGGTGTATATATAAAAAAAAAGCTGTTCAGATTTATAATTTGTTCCAAAAGACGCACCCAAAAGACATTTCGTTCAATATCAGAATTCGTCAGTTGGGCTGGACGTTGAAAAAAACAACAACTGTAATTTAGATTATTTTTATCACATGGCGTAATTAACTCAGCACTAGGTGAGACACCACAGGGTGGTTATGAAGGAGTAACGTCACATAACATCGTGATTTAATTCTTCTCGTTTAGCTGGTTTTGCGTTAAAAAAACAGGAGGAGCATCAACAATTTTGACATGGATGCAACGCGAATGTCATTTGAAGGAAGTATAATTTATTAAGCTGGATCATGCGAGATTTGGACTATAATGAAATTATGGAGATTTATTTAAACAGACCAGCGGACATCTCACGATGATAACCGTGTGATGCAATGCTGATACTTTATTAGTCTCTATACTTTGTTAAATGTGTACTGTGGGATCACTAACAACTAAACCACTACATAAAGTGAAAGCAATAAACTTTTAATGTCGTGTTCATAAACAATTGTTACGCCCACTGTATACATCATGTGTGCTAAAACACGGGGCAAATGCTAATTAAAACTTAATGACAATTCTTATATATTACAATTCATCAGTATTAATTAAAACACCAGAATGATCACTTTATACATTTTTCTTTGTATTACAAAAGTTTGCTACACTGCTTCGCATGTTTAAAATTAGCACTAACACTCTTATGTAAATGAGAAAGAATTATTTATATTCACGGCAAAGCTAGTTACTAAGACTACTTTCCGCCGTCCCTAATTTCGAACTACAGACCAAAGAGAAGCCAAGCAGCAGTACCCTGTCGACTCCATCAACGCTAAGAGATTGATTGCCACTCTTATCACGCACCTACAGCTTAAAGTGCGAGAAATATTTTGTGGTCTCGCATTTCGAAGGAAAACAGTTACACTATACCTATAAAACATAAAAACGAATATTTTAACAATGTTGTAAAGAAAGACAGGGTAAAGAATTTTTTTTATTTCAACGTATTTCAATATACCTAAGCACTAAATTAAATTTTACAAAAAAATGGGCTTCAGTGTTAAGTAGAAGGATCTGGAGGTTGTCATTGACACAAAACGTACGAGAAGATCTACTGAACCAGGATTACAGAGACGTTCGAATAATTTATTTGAGGAACTGAAGAAATGTATGAAACAAACAATTGAATTATTGGAGCATTATTATAATAAGATTTACTATCTGAAAACAAAACAAAAAATTAATACTCACCTTAGACGTATTTTAATTTAGTTTTTCAGTAAAACCTAAATATTATTTCCATATTGATAGTACATTAATTCAACTACAGAATCCAAAATTAAATGCTATTGTAATCGTATCAAGTTTTAAGAGGGTGCCACTAATTAAGGTTGGGGTCATATTTCTTGTATATGATAAAGTTTGTGTTGGTGTTCAAAGCTGTCATACTTGCCTTATATAATTTTATATATGACAAAGTTTATAAAAAGTAACAATCAAAAACGGTTCTCGGTTTTGGAGGAGTAGAACGTCGTTTGTACTCAATTTAAAAACAAAAGGAATTTAAATAGTTAAAAAGCAAAAATTCTTAATTGTTAAAACAGGAATTTTAAGTCACCTTGGAAGCTCTCTACAGAAAAGCAAGGTTAATGACTGAACAGGGCAGGCTAGGGTGGCTGTGCGCCCTCAAATTTCACTCTGGCCCAAACTAGTTCAAAAATCATATCAATTTTAAAAAGCTGTACGATGTTATTAAATCGTTAAGAGACAACTTGGGTGGGACGAACGAGAATGCTATATTATATTTCCTGTAAATTCATATCACTGTATGGTGGCTCCCCATGAAATAAGTCGGGCCTGTGAGTGAACATCATTACTTGGAATTCATCAAAAAGGAAGGGGCTTAGTCTACTCTATTGTGAAAATTAAAAACATCGTCAAATAATAATAAAGAATTATTTGTAATTCTGGTAAATATTCTTTCTATGTGAGCTGCAGTATTAAACTGGAGAGGATATATTTTTTCTCCAGTAAAAACTATTGTTTCATATAAATAGTTTCTGATCTACTCTATCAGTATTAAACTGGAGAGGATAGATTTTTTCTCCAGTAAAAACTATTGTTTCATATAAATAGTTTCTG
>NW_013665701.1:1094806-1117158 GCF_000517525.1 Limulus polyphemus | reverse complement strand
CAGTATTAAACTGGAGAGGATATATTTTTTCTCCAGTAAAAACTATTGTTTCATATAAATAGTTTCTGATCTACTCTATCAGTATTAAACTGGAGAGGATAGATTTTTTCTCCAGTAAAAACTATTGTTTCATATAAATAGTTTCTGATCTACTCTATCTGTCACAATGTAATGATCTGTCTCTATTAAACAATGATGTATTGCCTTCCTTTAATAACCATAAATATTAAGAGTTCTCATGAGCAGTTCCATCGCAGGCTATGCTTTGTGTCAAATACAGCAGTGGATAGAAAATTACGCATGCATTATGCAGGTTATCACTAAATTGGCTTCCAATACTATTTGTATCTGAACACAGTTTTCATTACATTAACCAAGCGAAAGACGATTAAAAATACATAAAGAGTTTCCGCTACAGAACTACAACCATTACACAAAACATTCTTATTAACAAATACAAGAGAAAAGAAAGCTATTACCAGCAACGCCAAACACTGAAGCGGTAGAGGAAGATGGGTGGCTAGGGTAAAATCCCCTGCCTTCTTGAAGAAAGTTCTGGCGACAAAACTCTGAAGAACGTGCCGGGTGAAAGCTGCTTTGGCGCCTGCTGCAGCCTTGGCTTTGAGTCGCTTGCTAAGCCTTCTGTTGAAGGGTTTTACTTCCATGGGCCGATTGGTCATCAGAATACGTGTGCAAGGTTCCGTTTTTAGATCAAATAGAACGCGCAGAGAAAGTTAATATTGTTGTTTCTTACCGACGAAAACGTATTCAGGGATTTTTATGTAATGTCGTAAAGTATCAACTTGTTAATTTTTTTTTTCAAGAAGAATAACTTGTGGTTGATCAAATTATTTTTATTTTCCTTATTTACAAAGCAAAAATAATATATATGTATGTATAAGTAAACACACACAATTACTTCTAATTTTTAGACAACTTATTACGAGAAATTCACTGTTTACTGTTTTAACGACGGCACTGGGGAGGCTATTCGAACCACCTAAATGATATAACTTCGTTTTCCAAATTCTACGTCATTCAGCCACTTGATTCTTGTGCTATACCGCGAGCTCGTTTGCTATTGATTGTGGTGAAAAGCCTTATTATGACTGTGTCAGTCTCCAATCAACAGGTGGCGTGGTGTCATCTGGTAAATCACGTGGCAATCGTCTGTATGGAAAGAAAACAGACCACTGAAAAAAGAAGATACTATGACATATCACTTTGTAACTTGTAATATTATTACAGCTCAAAGACCAAGTTAATTATTCATATCTCATAGCCACAGCTTAGCTATAAATACCTAATTCATTAAACTCTAAACTAACTGAAACATCAAACGTTGCTTACTGAATTGAAACAATTGCTAAACATCGAATATGTCTAAGAGGACAGGAACATGTATATCTAACTTTAAATACTACCAACTATTAAGGACAAAAAATATGACTTATTTTACATATAAAAAATAAAGGAATAACCAATTAAGACTAGCATGGGTATCGAAAGTAAATAGAAGGATTACTCTGAAAACAGATCATCAACAAACAATAATCCAAAACAAAACAAACAGTGGATTATTAGTATATTCAGGATAAACATTACGCACCATTTGCTTAACTATTCACTAAGAAAACGTGTGTTTAAATAGGAGAAAAAAAAGTGTAAATGCAATTTTAAAATTTCCAAGTTTCCACTGTAGCTTCACTTGTTTGGGAGTTAGAATTTAAGATAAATCATTGCTAAAATAATTGATTAATAGTAATTTCAGGAAAACAACATAGGGAGGGCTATGACTAACGTTACTGCGCGCGAAAAAGAATGTCAGAACTAATGTGCTTCACGCGGAGATTCCCTCATGAATTAACCATGATCGAAATGAGGAACTCGCTGGTGTGAACATTCAATTTATAAAATAAAATAAGTTTGTCTGACTAATCTCAAAACCATTAAATTATGTTCCGTAGGAAAAACATCTGCAGCAATTTCTTTATTAAATCCTTTTTTTAATTTTTTTTCCGTCCAGGGCTCCTCACCTACGTGTTGATAATCTAATGTAGGTAGATCCGCATACAGATACGGTTCAATAGCCCCAAATATTTGTTAGCGTAACACTTGAAAAATGTAATGTAAGATACATATATATCAACTTATTAATAAGAGGGAATGTTTTCAAAATCAGGAGCCCCCGTTTCCTTATTTTATTAACGGCTGAAACTCGTTAGGAGAGACAAGCTCCCACGAGCACAGAAAACTCCAAACTCCTATTCATGTTACCTTAGCTTTCTAGCACAATGTGTAATCCATCTAACTGAAACTTCCAAAGCTGAAAGGTATTAAAACAGCTTACCATACTAAACCTTGTCACTTACTGCTAGTAAAGTTGGAAACTCGAGTATCGCTAACACAACAGGAAATTCCTTCTCAGATTCCAGAACGACATATATAATATCCTACAAGCTGGTGTATTTTATTCTTTTACTTAGCAACAAACGCTGGGAACATACTATAGATTGTGTTACGAAATAAGCCATACACAGAAAACTTCCAAAATGAAACCATATAACATTTTCCTTGAGGTTTCAATACAAATTTATTCTACAGACACAATGGATTATTTTAATAAATAGAATTACGACAATTTCCCAGTCTTCAACGAACAAAAGTAAGATTTTTGTTTATTTTACAATGAAATATTTATTTTAATATGAAGATTATTGCACGTGCTTCAAAATATCACCAATAAAAAAACAAAACGATATTTGAATAATAAAATAATTCCTGTCTCACCTAAGTTTAATACAGTAAATTAAATATTTTCATCTATCATACCGAGAGTTAACAATAAGTTATAAGGAACAAACGGATGTAATAATATGTCAATCATACTGTATCTGCGTATCTGACATATCCAGTTATGGCGAGGACTTCACAGGTTGTTTGTTTGTTTTTGAATTTCGCTCAAAGCTACACGAGGGCTATCTGCTCTAACCTTCCCTAAATTAGCAGTGTAAGACAAGAGGGAAGGCAGCTAGTCATCACCACCCACCGCCAACTCTTTTACCAACAAATAGTGGGATTGACCGTCACATTATAACGCCCCCACGGCTGAAAGGGCGAGCATGTTTGGTGTAACGGGGATTCGAACCCGCGACCCTCTGATTGCGAGTCGAGCGCCCTAACCACCTGGCCATGCCGGGCTCACAGGTTGCATCAGGCCGGCTGCAATACGACAGACATTTCTTGCACAACAACAGTTTAGGTGTGGACGAGTTTAAGTTGCTGAATTGTAATTTTTATCAATTTCTTTAATCATTACACACTAGAATTAGGTTTATTATTATTACGAGCATTAAAATATTTATATATTTTTAGTACCAAATTATCTGTTATTACTACATGTATTATTTATTTTATTTGAATTAAGTTTACTTAACATTCGGAAGAACTGGTGAACCAGTAAGCTTAGTTTTTTTTTTTTTATCCTGGAGCGGGTCAAAGGGACCACAACAACGTTAACTGACATGAATAATGCAGATAAAGCAAACTGTGTTTTCCATAGCTACCACGTAACACGATAAATAGAAAGATATGCATGTCTCAGTTACTAGAAATTTTAGAAATTCTTGATTTAACGTGGAAAAATCGGAACTTGTAAACCGAGAATTCTTAACTATGTTACTTTTTTGCGTGGTTTAAACACACCTGTTTCTTCTCATTGTTTTTCTTATCAAATATCTCACAACCATAGTAAATGAGAACTGACATACAAGAAACTAAACGTTCTTAGACAAACTTACAGCATTAGCTCAAGAGTTTGTTTTAGATCATGTTTCAAAGTGCTGTGACTACGTTACTGACAAACGTATGTCGTGGTGGTAATATTAAGACTACAGTCACGCAACTAGAATAGGTTATTCCATACTGCTTTACTGTGATACTTTCAGTGATTTTCAAAAACACCGGTTTAATTGCACTTTACATACTAACAGAGTGGAACGTCGCCACAAATGGCATTACAGACAACATACCCAGCCGTTTGATTCATGGGGTTTTCCTGACCATTATACAATACCGGAATACATTTATGGCAGTAGAAAACATGTAATAGTTTTATTCAATAAAGTATGTTCGCACACAGAGTAACTGCTGACGATCTAGAACCACAGACAGAACATTTCGAGAAAAACACTGTTTAGTTGGCCTGTCATTGTCAAGACTTGTTGTCTGACTTCACAGACAACAGTACGCAACCATGGCATGATCGGCTATGGAGGAGGTTCCTAGGGCAGAACGAGTCATAGAACATCGTTCTATGGAAACACGATTAACCTTGGTAAATATATCCAATATCATTCGGCAATAGCTGATCATGCTAATTTACTGGATATATATTCTGGTGATGATTTGAGTATTAATTAAGGAGAAAAAAACTCGTGATTCTCGTACGAATCATCTTTTATATTGATTGTATTGTTCTGCATTTGAATGCACAGAGTTTACAAAATGTAGAGATAGTGCTGTATATTTCAAGTAATTAAAACAGTTTCTCGTGTGAAAGGTTTCTGAACGAATCTAATGAGCCGCAATGTTTGATCCAAAATCACAAACCGATCGACTTTTCTAGTAGGAAACACCAGATCTAGCGAAGCTTCCAAAACCTGGGTATCAGAGTCGAGCATTAAAACTCAACAGGGTATTTCAAGTGTTTATAAACAAATAAAGTCACAAGTAAAACCTTAACACATAAATACTGCTGTTTGAGATGGAACTCTGAGAGATGATAGATCCATTCCCCAAATACTCCCCCCCTTTTCTATGCATAGTACTATCTACACCCACCCGTCCCTTATATATGGTAGTGTCTTTCGTACTTCCCTGCTCCTAATTAATTTTGTTTCATAGTTTAAAGAAGTTTAAAAAGCCCCCCCTCCCCCACTCGTTACTCTTTAAAATATATAGGTACAGAAAAGTGACCTAGAATTACGTGTTATCACGTCATACAAAGTTAAGTCGAACGGTTGTAACCGCTTTTAAATAAACATGCCTACAATTTCGAGTTGTTGTTATTTTTTAAAAACCCCAAAAAATTTTCTTTGGGATTACTTCAGAAATAACAAAATATTTAGATTAACATAATACTTATGTTACTGTTTTTATTTTTCAAGATGAATTCATAATTTGACAAAAATTTATGAGGTAACCACAAAATGATATATTCAAAGCGAAAAAATAAGCTTGACGTCCAAACTTTCTTTAACGACTCTACATCACACTATTAGAAAATTACAATTTCTCCAAACCTATATAAAATAGAAGGATCTGTAGCATGTTATAACGTTCTCTGGAATTTACACCAAACATGAGAAGTAGTATCTAAATTTAAAAAATGGAATAAATGTTTCAACTTAATACGAATTTACGTTATTTGATAAATATGACTCACGTGTAACTTAGTCCACATCACAATCGATGTTTCTCATCACACGTAAATTCTGTTACAACAACAACGACGACGTGTAAATACACAAACCATCCAAGTTAATATTAAAGAACAATTTTCCAACGTGCTTGTGTACATAAATCGATATACTTCCACTTCCAGAAGTAATAATATAAACAAACCAAATTCTCGGTCTAAATCATAACTAATGCAGACTGGATCGTAGTAGTTAATGTACAAAGATAGTTAGCTTTATACCATGAGGAGCACTTCATCAACGAAACCATGGGACGAAAAACGTGTTTGATATTTATAAGGAGCATATATACGATCGACGAACGTTTCGAAACAATGAAATTCTATCATCAGTGGTAAAGTATAAAAGGAAACAAAGGTTATCTACGATTATGTAAAACAATGACGTGATAAAATGTACTTGAAAACAGAAGAAGTAATAAAATCACTGACTAAACATACTTAATTATCCATTGTTTATTAATTCTTCCGCTTTCATTAGCTAATCTTTGTTTCAAAGATCCATTTGATCATGACTGTTCCTTTTATACCTTTAATTACCGCTTATGGTGAAATAACGTTTATTAATGTACTTGAAAACAGAAGAAGTAATAAAATCACTGACTAAACATACTTAATTATCCATTGTTTATTAATTCTTCCGCTTTCATTAGCTAATCTTTGTTTTAAATATCCATTTGATCATGACTATTCCTTTTATACCTTTAATTACCGCTTGTGGTGAAATAACGTTTATTTCTAGACTAAATGTCTATTAATCGCTAATAAAAAAATGTTCATCTTGTAAATAATAAACACGCTGTTCCTGCTCTGTGTGGTTTTCCATCTTATAAAATTAACAACGAACCAATTGCAACCAGTCTGTTACTGTAAAAACATTTTTACAAGTAAGATATATTAAGATATAATTTTTAACCCTCCTTTGACTCACGTGTAACTTATTAGGTTTTATTCAAAACAATTCCCTTACTTTTTGAAACACTAAGCTTTCAATAATAATTTCGTCAGACAAGTAACAGTGTTGACAAATATATACATATGTAGATCCATATATAACCACACATACACGTGTTACTAGTCAACAGATTGCAATAGTCCAACAAAACTGTATCATGAATAAAGTATTAAAAGTTACTTTTTACTCTAATAACTTAATACAAACACCAACGCTTCTTCACATGACATTCAAATTTCGCATCTTTTAAGGGGAATAATTCTGTTTGTTCTCGGTGTTAACAACATTTGATCCACAGGGGGATTATTTCATGAGCACCATCAAAAGCTGATTACAACAGAAACATATTAATACTTCACGCTCGTATTTCTAGAAGCTATTGATTCAACAATGTGTGTCTTTACAAGTATGTCTGTTCTTTTTCAAGTCTGATACGAATGTCGCCACTTTCTACTTACCCAGAATCTTTCAATTTCAAGCTATTTCTCCTATCTGAATAGCGCCAGAATTCTGAAATGCCTAGGAAGGAAATGGACTTCATTCGATTTTGTTTAAAAAAGTTTCGCGCGAAGTTACAAAAGAGTTATCTGCGCTAGCCATCCCTAATACTAAACTGATACACGAGAAGGACGGCAGCAACTCAACGGCATACATTGCCAACATTTAAGTTACTCTCGTCTGACCGAACAGTAGTATCGTAAAGCAGCCACCGTCCCATCGTATACAGATTTTTTTTTACCCTCACTCTGCGAGTGTTTGCTATCGGGTCCGTTTGTCTGCGTTTCCGAGCACGTTGTCTTGAAAACTAATATACCGATGTAAATAAAAATTTTACACAAGATGGGAAGTCAGTATGGGACTATTCTACCCCAGTTTGATCCGGATCACTTTGAAGAGTTTTTTTTTATGATGGGGAGATAGGGCATTTTCGCGGTTTTCGGGTTATAACTCTGTAAAGTGTCATCGGATTTGTACCAAATTTCATGAGCATGAAATTCATAAGGTTGAGACTCCTCATCATATTAAAAAAAATACCTATCGTTCATTATTCTGGATCTGAGGAGGATTTTTTGGAGTTTTCAAAGGTGAAATGTTACGTTATCGTTAAACGCGTGCAATCTCGAAAAGGAGCGGCGGGGCGAGAGAATGCAGTCTCTCTGATTGGTCATGTTTGTCTGTCTGTTTCTATAGCGGTACCGGGATCGAACTTGTTACCCGCAGATTCATATTGAAATAAACACCTCTTGGATTCACGTGATCAGCAAAAGCTTGTATTTAGCATGACATGAAGATATGTCATGGTGTTGAAAAAGAAAAGAAATATCCCACAAAGTACTAGCTGAATATATAATGTACATTATTATAGTATTGTAGCTTGTTGTTTACAGTTAACAGTTTCACTTTGTATATTCACGATTTCCTTATTGAATTTTACAGACATTGTATGTTGACTCAATTTGTAAGAGATAATTCAAATCACATTTTCATTCGTTAATTCAATATGAGATTTTCTTTCAGAATATGTATGATGTATGATATGGTCGCAAAGAAATAATTGTGTCAGAAGTGAAAACGAACACAATCAATTTGTAAATATCCAACCACTGTATGCTAATATAACAAACTGTATTTACATATGATAGTATCCAGACACTGTATGCTGTTAAAACAAACTGTAATTACATATGATAGTATTCATATATTGTATGCTGTTAAAACAAACCGTATTTACATATGATAGTATCCATATATTATATGCTGTTAAAACAAACCGTATTTACATATGATAGTATCCATATATTGTATGCTGTTATAACAAACCGTATTTACATATGATAGTATCCAGACACTGTATGCTGTTAAAACAAACTGTAATTACATATGATAGTATTCATATATTGTATGCTGTTAAAACAAACCGTATTTACATATAATAGTATCCATATATTGTATGCTGTTAATACAAACCGTGTTTATATATAATAGTATTTTGCTAATAGTATTACAGAGCTGATTTTTATATATATATTTAACATCTAATTGGTTGATTATAAAGTAAACAACAAGAACAACATCTAGAAATACGTTTGTAACTTCCTCCGCATGGTTTACATAATAAGCAAAACAACACACAACATTTACAAAACAAGAATTATACCATACTGGCTTTCACTTAATGGCGTATCTTTAAAAAAATATAAACGAGAAAATTACACACGACACAAAAAATAGCACAAAAGCAGCTTAACGAACATAAAAACTAATGCTATACATAGGAGAAAGGTTCTAAAGTTACAGGAGTTTAGAATAGCTGGTCACCATGAATATTGAAGTAATTCAAATACGTTTTGTCTTACTTATTTACGAGTTTTGGGAGTATGAATATATAACAACTAGTGTAGGCGTCGCACTTTGGAAAGTATCAGTTTCTTGCAGGCACTGTTTGTGTAGGAGATGAACTTTGCAGCATCACTGCAGTTTTTGCTGGACCATTATAATATGTGATGAATACCAGAACACCTATGTTTTACGTGCATCCAAAACACTTTGACTTTCTTTCGGCTGAAAAGCAACATATGCGAACACCAACAGTAAAACAGCCAGATTCCTGCCTGAAACACAGGCATACGAACATTAATGTGAATCACCTATTTCATCTTGTAGGTGAAAACTCATGATTGGTTCTAACAAAACATCTACAATCTTTTGGATGCAGCGACATTATTAACACGGCGTAAACAAACACCAGTGTACTATTCTAACATCACAACAGTTACATTCTCTGAGGAGTACATTATAATATAATGGTTATATCCGTAGATTTGAACACTACCGTTAAAAAAATTAAATTATTAGTGCTGAAACACCAATATAATATTTTCTGAAACACTAACACCGACACAACAACAGTCACACACACTCTTTTCAGAAACATTATCATTTGAACCGCCCCACCACACTTGTGATTAAAACACTACAGAGTTCAGACAGCTAACAAAAGAATATTACATTGTTTGGAACATGCATCCTGTCTCATCATAATTAGCACAAAGATCTTATCTTTGACCTTACTTCAGGAGTTGATCGGATGACCAGTTGAGTTGCAACAGTCTTGCCAAAATCACCAGTAATTAATAAAACGTAAGAAACTACACTTCAGTAGTTTTTCCTTTATGTTTTCTTGAATTTTCGTAAGAGAAATTTCTTTACAAGAAACGGCTTTAATAAATAGCCAAACGTAACTGGTCGCTTCTACATCGTAACAAACCTGTTCACCATGCAGTTGGAAATGAGAACAATACAACTGTATAGGTTACTTTGTAATTAATAAGAACAAGCAATACACGCATAAAAGAGGTTCTGATAGCGGAAATCCTTCTCTAATTTAAAACTGTATTGCAAGAGACCATGTAGTTGGAATTGTCGATCACAGAGGTCGGTGTAAAAGTTATAGAACAGTTTCATTATACTCCTCACAGGTGACTCGCAGAGAGAAGAAGAGGTCGTTCAATTCGTAAAAAAAAGTCTCATTAAAAACCTACAAAATAATTTTTGGAACGATTTTCCATCCAACCATCGGTAGTAACCACTACAAAGAAATATAAAAAAGAAAAGAAGCAATGGGGTTGAACTGTCACAGAGTCTGCAAAGGTAAATTATGAAAGGTGACAACAGTAATTATCATTAATTTACAATCAAATAGAAAATTTGTCTCTTTCAACACACCCATTCACTTGGAATGGTGTAGTCGATCGGGTGGTCCGGGGCGGAAATAATAGGTAGGCGTTTCAGTTAGGTACTCCTGTTATTACGCCTATCCGTCTGAAAAGTCGTAGCCTGACAGCGGAGGAAATTAATCCGCCTTGCTAATCATCTTCATACGTTCCAGCCCGAGGACTAGATGAAAATCTACACCGGGTTCTGTGAATAGTCTCTAATGATATCTGTGGCCCCATCGGCCTTCTGTGGAATCCTTACAGACTGAAAACTCATGTGTAATTATGGAATATTAATGCAGTATACAAATATACATTATCTACATAAAGAATCATTTGAGTCTTGTTTCACAAATAAAGTTCGTCAATCACATTTCAAATAAGTGTCAGATATATATTTCAATTGTTAGCTTATAACAGTTTTGTACAACTTACTAGTTTATAACAATTTGTTATATACTTTGCATGGTTCACAAATCTGAAACTGGATAATTTTTATTTGGCAGTGGGGACGCAACATTAAAAGTTTGGTAACCATAGAGACATAAAGATAGCATGTAAAGTAGCACTACAGAAGATAGCGTGGTAAATAACATGAATAAAATTAAAAGTTTGGTAATCATAGAGACATAAAGATAGCATGTAAAGTAGCACTACAGAAGATAGCGTGGTAAATAACATGAATAAAATTAAAAGTTTGGTAATCATAGACATATGAAGATAGTATGTAAAGTAGCACTACAGAAGATAGCGTGGTAAATAACATGAATAAAATTAAAAGTTTGGTAATCATAGACATATGAAGATAGTATGTAAAGTAGCACTAAAGAAGATGGAGCGGTAAATAACATAGATAATTAAAAAGAAAAATGCACTAAGAACATTAAATTACGTAACCAAGTGATGAAATGCTAATTTTTCAGGCCAAAACACCGTCTTATAACGTCAATTAATCTGAAGTAAAATAGATACCAGGTAGCGTTAATAAAGAAAATGAGAAATATTTATACATTTTAAAATACAAATATGTAAACCCAACTGTTTGTCTTGTTCATGACAAAGCTATTAGGGATATCTCCTGACGTCCATAATTTTGAACTGGTGATCTCAGGGAAGGCAACCCGGGGATCAACACTCACCGCCAACTTTTGAGCTACTCTTTACCAACGAATAGTAGGATTGATCGTCATATTATAACGCTTCCATGACAAAAAGGACTTCTGGTAACGTCAATAATTAATGTGAAGTGAAACAGGTACCAGGTAGTGTTACCAAAAAACAAAAATGGGAACTTTATCTTCTACTATTTCTCTATATACTAAATACCTTGAGAATAGTCACACAAAACACGAAGTACACCAGTTAACCTAGTGCTGATTCTTACCTGTGTTTGATAACGATCATGTATATCCTGGTCAGTAGAAAGTTCATAAAACAGTCCATTTTCCTGAAGCTATACATTTATTTGTAATATGCAACAATAACTGCTTATTAATGTGTGTTTCCATATCTGATTATTTAAGCCAAAACATAATTAAAATTCTTTTTTTTTAAAATCTTGGATCATTATGTTTCCTATTCATTATTCAGAAACGATTTTTCTCAAAGCATTAACATACCATGTCTTAGTATGAAACTGTGTATTTTATTTTATCACATTTATTCGAAATTAACAAATCCACAATATCATGTTTTGAAAATAGTAATTTCTCAGCAATCAAATTTTGACATGCTGGTGATATTGCATCTTAAGCATACATAACTGTTAATAACAGAACGTACTTTAATATAACAAAATAACCAAACAGGTGATAATCAAAGTGACAACAATGTTGAATGTTAAGTAAAATTATTCCAATGTTAATCAGGAAAGTTCTGATTCTTTTTATAATGTAAAATACATTAATACAAGTATACTAAATACCTGCGGTTATTAAAGATCTATAATGATTCTTTTTGTTTGTTTGTTTGAAGTTAAGCACAAAGCTACACAATGGGCTATCTGTGCTCTGTTCACCACGGGTATCGAAACCCGGTTTCTAGAGTTGTAAGTCCGCAGACATACCGCCGTGCCACAGGGGGCATGATTTATCTTATCCAAGTTCATAAAGTATGTTGAAAGTTGTGTGTAAAATATATTTTTTCAAACTTTTAAACACGTAAAAACAAGGATGCAACTTACAACTGAAGACAACGATAAACCAATTTCTTAAAAGATATCGTTTCCCATCTTGAACAATTTTCTCGACCTTGGAGGCAGAATGATACACAGTCTTCTTTCTAATGGCTACAGGTGGTATATTTCTCACCGCCTTACCTTCCTGCTTTACTACCACATCTAAGCTATACAGATTCAATCACCTCAGGAAAATCGATCAGAGAAACACGGAGGACAACGAACCCACGTGGACCAGTACATCGCTTTAATAAGGCAGACACAGACCCACAATATAAAAATGTCATCAAAAAATGTTGCCACAGCACTCAAAAAAGAAGAAGAAGAAGAAGGGTACACGACAGCGTGAAACCGTTTACATTATCCAACCTGGGTAAAAAATGTCATTTTTTGATTATTACTGCATAATTTCTAAAATCCCATGAATTACATGCCCTACTGAGATTTCCATTACTACTAAACGCCATTCACATCTATAGACCATAAAGCCTAAAACGACATTCACAAAAATGTTACATTTATAGATCATAAAACCTTGCTTGTACGCCGAGATTTTAATGAGAATTTAACAAATTATATATTCACAAACCGATGATAGTTATTTGCTAGATTAATGGTGACGAGCATATGGTTTGCAATAAAATTTGGGTCATAGCACACTTGGAAACATTAAGCCAATCAGTTTTTAGGTTCACCATTGACTACAACCAACAACAAACATTAAAGACGAAAGGTTTGAAGAAAATCCCTTAACAAAAAACATTATTTATATTACGTAATCATAGAAAATTACAAAATCAAACACTATTATTCCTTCCAGTTAATCTTTTTTCTACTTTCTGGTTTCACTTTGGCAAGTTAAATATATTTCAAAGGTTCATTAACAAACAAAAAGAGTCAGTTCTAATAATATAAAAAGGGTCAAAAATATCAGGGACTAAATATATAATGAACAAACTAACATCAGAAATCAGGTACTAACTTAGAAGACATTATGAACCGAAACAGGATAAACAAAACGAGAGAACGTAGAAACTGAGGCTAAATATATATCGCATAAAAAAGTGCAGTGTTTATCAAATACATATCCCCTACAATGATCTTCACCTTGAAAACTTAATTAGGTCTAGAACTTTGTATGTAGTATCCGTTAGATAAGTTTGGTCAAAATCCATCGGTCCAATCTAGAGACATCCTGTCCAAAAGATCAGGGCGGGCAGGAGCAAATCAATATGCCCTGCTTTGCGACACTTCGCAGTGAAGTAATAATAACAATAAAACTCAAACGGAATCAATACGCAGATAACAAACTAGAAAGAATTAAATATACACTCAAAAGAAACCAGGCAAAGGTTACATAAACAGTGAATACAAATATACAGTTTGAAACTATATTAGGTCAAATGTAAAGAAATAAATATCTGTCATACAGTAACAGAAATAAGTCGCCAAAGTAAGACAAAAACGTACTTCTTCCCCTGCCGTGTTTTCTAAGAAACTTCTATGACATTTCATTTGTTTTTCAACGACAAAATAAACCAGGGAATGAGTGTGTTGTCATTTATACAGAACTATTTATACACTTTTTAAAAAGGAGCTTTCGCTCACAGAAATGATGTGTATGTGTATTATAGGTTATACACACACATCAATGCTATCCCTACTATTTTGTTTGCATTGTTTTTGAATGATTGACATTAGCCATCCCTACATTTACTTCGTTTTTTCTTGACTTGTGTGTTTAGATTTTGGTTGTGTCTAGATACATACTGCTGACAGTTTCCAAAAATACGCTTTATGATTACTTGTGTTTTTTATGCAGTGTTTCAATAGATATAAGAAGATTGTACTTATAACCAAACAATGAGGTTCCAACTATAATATTTATTGTTTATCTATTATTGGCTGGTAATTCCGGTTTCACTCTGTACTAGATACATACTGCTGACAGTTTCCAAAAATACGCTTTATGATTACTTGTGTTTTTTATGCAGTGTTTCAATAGATATAAGAAGATTGTACTTATAACCAAACAATGAGGTTCCAACTATAATATTTATTGTTTATCTATTATTGGCTGGTAATTCCGGTTTCACTCTGTACTTAAGCTTAAAGAAACACCAAATTTCTGTGAGAAAGCTAACTTCGAGGGGTAATTATAATATCGTTTACACTAGAATTATGATTTTTTAAATTACTGCTAGTTGATAATACTTATAAAAGTGGAAACTCCGTTTGAAGCTATATCACCTCATTGAAATTGGTTTTCGAGTTATCATGTAATAAAAAGGAGTGGAAAGAAGAACAAGAAATTCAAACTTTTTGCTATGATATTTACAGACATTCAAATAACATGCCATTACATAGGTATTGTTATACGAGGAAACCATGTATAGTATTGTAAAGGTTTTGATGATCTATAGAGGAGATATTTAAAATACCGTTTCGATGAACATTCAATCCTACACAGGCAATGTTACAGCCAGCCTGATACATTATCTACCTATATATAACAATCTGTCCTAAGGATCCAACCTGCAACGCTCTGTATATTACACCACGACCTTAACCTTGAGGCTACACTTTAAGTTGCATACAAAGCACGTATTTCTAAACACGTGCCTCTCGAGCTGCATGATGTGTGCAATAATAGATAACACGTATTCTATCACTTGCTAATCTAGAGTTTGACAAATAACAGATAAAACAAGAGCAATCAGGGATGTTGTATACTCCCCCCCTCCGCTCCTTTTCGAGATTGCATGCGTTTATGTTGAATAACGTCAAATTTCACCTTCTCGGGTCCAGAATGAATGATTCTCTGTAGTGTGATAAGGAGTCTCAACCTTAATGTGTCCATGCAATTTGGCAAAAACCCGAACACACTTTACTGAGTTATTAACTGCAAACCGCGAAAATGCATTATCTCCCCATTATAAAAAATTCTTCAAAGTGATCGAGAATCTGTATCCGGATCTGGTTTATGAGCGAATTTGGGGAGGTCTGTACTGTAATGATTTCCCATCTTATGTAAAATGCTCGTGCACATCGGTCTATTAGTCTACGAGATAAACGTGCGGAAACACAGACAGACAGTGAAACACCGGACCCGGCTACAATACCCACCCCTCCGGGTGCGAGGGTAACCATTGATACTGAAAGCACTGTTCAGGTAGCACTTTATGTGTTACGTGTGTGTAACAAGAAGTTGTGTGTGTGTGTGTATATATATATATATATATATTTTTTTTTTTATCAGATACAATACCTACATATCAATAAAAAATAAACATATGAATATAAAGAAGTTTCCACGAAGCTTAATTAGCTTATTTGTGGGAAACTCCTTAATATCTGTGACCAAAATTTTCTATATATATTAATAAATATAAATAAACAAAACACAATAAGGCGAAATTGATATAAGAAATCTATCTAAATCATCATTTTATATTAACATATATTTGAAATCAACAACTTATTGAACATAACACAAAAACATAATATTCTGTAATGCTATTGTACTTTTATGACAAACAACCAATAACATAGATACTAAAAATTTAAATTAACGATAATATTAATCCTATATGCATAAAGTATCATGCAATTAATATTAATCAGTTTGTCTACGAATATCGGTAAATAACCAATCTTTATTTTTTTAACTCTGTAATTGTATTTATATTTCATAACTCCACGTGGAGTTGGTTCATTATATATGGTATTTTATACTCTTTATTTATATTTCATAACTCCGCGTGGAGTTGGTTCATTATATATGGTATTTTTTACTCTTTATTTATATTTCATAACTCCATGTGGAGTTGCTTCATTATATATGGTATTTTATACTCTCTATTTATATTTCATAACTCCGCGTGGAGTTGGTTCATTATATATGGTATTTTTTACTCTTTATTTATATTTCATAACTCCATGTAGAGTTGCTTCATTATATACTTATATATTTTATACTCTTTTTACACATGTTCCATAGTTGTTATTGTAATTTGGAATTTCATAATACTTATTTTCTAATGTTCTAGTATTATACATTTAACTTTTTAGTACTTTATGATTTAAACTATAATAGAATTCGAAATTATTATGTATTTATAAAGTTCATTCATATAAAATAATTAATTTATTATAATTTCATTTGTTAATGTAACATTTGCATTAAGTTCGTCACTTTCATTAAAGACTATCATCTTAAACATTCTTTTTTGAATTATATATATATATTAAGTGAATGTTACTTGTTGATCCATATATTGTAAATCCATAACGTATAACAGATTCTGCTAAATATACAAAGTATTTTTAAATATTAATTAATTGGTAAAATATTCTGTATCCTACATAATTTTGCTATAATAGGTCTTATTTATTACAAATCATATTTATGTTTTAGTATTAACATTTTCTATATACGTACATTTACAATCAGAATACTGATTATTATCTACAAATAAATGTTTATATTTATTACTACATCTTTGATCATGAATCTGTAAGGCATATTTGTTAATAATATTTGTACATTGTGAGTGAATTATCATAGTTTTTGTTTTATCACTATTCATATATATTTCACTTATATTAAGTTAATACCTTAATTTATTAAAAGCAAATTGCAAAATTTCTTTGCCAACTTCCACATCAACATGAGTTACAGTTAAAGCTGTATCATGTGTATATATCATCAGTGTGAAAAGTTATATAAAAAAGCCCGACATAATTATTATAATGGAGGTTGCTACACGGTATTTTTAAAGCTGAGCAATAAATAAACAATTGAAATTTCCACAAAAAGGAGTAAGTTTCATATATAAAACAATCAAAAAACAAACCAAAAAAATTATTTATTTTTCTTTAGTAAAAATCTCATGAGTGTTGCAACAGAAAAGCACGGTACTTCATTGATAACTGCGTTTAAAAACAAATACTTCGATACAATATTCTCTGTGATGTAATGCTGTGATAATATCTCATTTTTAAACTAAAATTTCAATAAAATCCTTTTTCTTATTGAATGTGAAGCAAAAGTAAATTGTTGTAGAACTGTCAGACAATTCCAGAAAAGGCTCCAGGCCCAGTAGCCTTTCGCAAGAACTAGCAGTTACACCTTCCCGGAGGGCGGGTATTTAAAAAATCTGGAAGTATTTCGTATCCAGTCGACAGGATGTATTGAACCCTATCTTTATCTTACTTTAACCGGAGTCTATGCGTGCATACTTAAGCTTTTGTAATGTTTCTCTCCTTCGTAAACGGACTATACCCAATTGAAGGGGGTTAGGGCAATCCAAGATCACAGGTTCTTACAAGCAGGGAGTTTATCACCCCTACAATGTAATATGAGGATGGTCTCTGACGTAAGTAACTTAAACTTTTTTTCCTTCAAATTCTCTATACATTATTAGTGATGTCTGTTTAACAGCGAGGACTTAGCGTTTCATTGTCATGAGACAGTATGTGAGGAAAGTGTTCAATCCTACTTGAAACAATGAAAAACTTGAATAACAGAAGAATAACCCATCCTCCCAAATAAAAATGAGCGTGCTGTAGTCGTAGTAAATTATTTTTCAAGGAAAGATTTTCAAATCTTAATAAATCCACCATTTCCAAGTTTTTTTAAATTCTTATTATCGAGTTTTTCATGATTCTGTATAGCTGACACAGTGGGATTTGTCCAATTAAGAATCAATGTAGATCTACAAAACTTCCAGTCATCCGAACGTTTAATCCTACAATCAATCTTGAAACTGCACACATCACACACGTCCTTTGTTCAAGTGCCACTCCCTTGCTTCCTGGATAAGAGAACACAGCTGAATAGGGGATCTAATGTTTCAGGAAAACTCTCATGTTCAATTCAGCTGGAGATCTACTTTCATTACTCACTAAGCTGACCATTCTCTCTGTGGTTCTTCAGAACAGAATTGGAGATTAATTTCGGTAAGAGAAATTTGGGAACAATCGTCCTTTTCTTGTCCTTGGTCATTCACAGATTAAGTTGAGCTATACATAATACTCACCAGTTTTCGGATGATTAAGGTAGATTTTTCTCAATTTTATTCAAGAAAGTGGTTTCTTAGGACATTTTTTCTTACTATTGGACTGTTACTTAACAATAACAATATCCAGTTACACTTAAAACGTTTACTAAAGCTTCAAAAAAATTTGCAGAAAGTGGGTCGTTATTATGAACCAGGATCCAAACTCCATCAGAAATGGATGGGAAAGGTATATTAATATAATTAGATGTGCAGAATATCACCGAAAGATGAAATCTGGCCAGCTGCAGCAAAACCGTGACCGGACTTACTATGGTCAGCGGAGAGGAGGAAGGAGGAAATATAACAACTATAAGAAATATTAAAAATGCATATTTGTATACACATCCTATTATATTATGACACATTGTCTTATATTTGCACTGAATATACATGCATGCATCTACAGAACTTCAAAAATTCAGCCCATGCAACATTCCAGTATAGTTCATAATCCCTCCAATCCAGTGTTTAGAGACTCCCCATATAGCTACAGGGTACAAATATAGTAGCTATGTATATGTGTGTATTTTACAAGCATATACATAACTTGTGGTATGTTGATACCACGTATCATAATGATCATACATGCAGTACCACTATCAATAACAACATTGTGGCAATAGCCATCCACTCTACATGGAGTCAATCCAAAGGTTGCCATTGTTTACAGAGAGAGCATCATATACTAATTACATATTTCATTAAACTAAACCGTTTCAAATAGGACGGTATCGCTATTATATAGATTTATGTCCATGAGGGGCATAAAAACAACAACTAGAGAAACAAGACTATTAAAATTGTTAATTTAAAAAGGGGGAATAGGATCTTCAAAAAATTACAGAAACAATAAAGGCAGCTTAAAGTGAAAAGGAATACAAAAAAGTAAACAAACCAGTTTAAGGTTTGAGACTCAGTGTTGACGTTACTTCCCCAAGCTACAAATCTTCATTTTGACTCAATGTCTAAAAGCTGTCATGTTTAGGAGAGTCAAAATAAAGCTTGATAAAATAATATCAACACTATATCTCAAACCTTAAGCTTGTTTGTTTACCTTTTTAGCAATTGCATTTTTACTTTAAGCTACTCATCTTGTTTCTGTAATTTTTTGAAGATCCCTACCATTCCTTTTAAATTAATATCTTAATATCTTTTTAATATCTTGTTTTAATTATAACATGCATTATGTAACAGCTTGAATGCACCCTCTTATTTCAGCGGGGGTTTAGATGAACTCAAATAATACGACACAAAGCTAAAGAAAACACTTGTCCAGTTCTAAACTAGATATTTATAGAAATACTATTTGCCTGACACACCTTAAAAATATGTTAATGATGGTATAATGGCTCTGCCAAAAAAATTACTATAATAAATGTAGATCTGATAACACATCAACTGAATTACATATGTGGCAAACATGTACACTGGAATGCCTTCAGTATCCTTTCTTACAAATATTATTACGATGATTTCCATCACTACTGGACTAAAGTTTCTAAACAAGTCTTTTCTAACAACAATCATATACTTACATATAAAAATATTTATTATAGCACTAATCTCTTTTAGAATTATTTTTCATTCATTGAATCCGAGGGACGTCTTTGTTAACATCTTCCAACTAAAACTAGAATTAAGAAATTTTTAGTTCGGAATGTTCTTTATCATGAGAACAATTTTATGTCACTAGGTTTTTTTTAGTAACTATATTTCTTAAATTCAAACAACTAGTAAACTGGAACACTTGTAGAGGAGTAAAAACCATTAATGTAATTTATTTATTAAGCTCTAAAAATGGCATTTAGAAACGATTTGTGCTTCTCCAGCTTCTGTTAAGTGAGACAACTTATGAAAACAATATTATAGATACCGATTCGTACTTCCTTCTCAGTTCGGTTTAATATAGACAACTTACAACACATCTCTAGAAAGTTTCAAGAGGCAAAACAAATTAGCTTTAGAATTTATATTTGATAAAACTGAAGAAAAAGTAATTAAAATAAGTTACTTTATGGCAAAGCTACTAAAGTTATCTGTTGCCGTACCCAATTTCACCTACATACCAACGAATAGTGTGACTTACCGTCACGTTATAACGTCCCTACGGCTGAAAGAGCGATGAATATATTTAACACTGGGTTTTGATCTCATGATTCGCACATTGCTAGTCGAGTGCCAGACATAATTTTAAGTACTAACAGATATCTTAGCTAAATAATGCTGTAAAATTCCTTAATAGTTTTCCAATTCTCAAATAATAAATGACCTATACATTATAACAATATACCAAACGTACTGAAAAACTATACCTGAATAATTTATTGTAAGCACTAACCGTTCGACCATATCATATTTACAAAAAATCATAAATTAAAACTTTTTTATAACTGAATAGTTCATGAAAATCTAATAAACATCTGAATAACAAATATAAAAGTTTTGCAACGTTTTAAGTTTAATTTCTTCATTAAGCCTTTTTATAGGTTTTGTTATACACTTACAAATGAATGCTGAAAATCGCCCACTTCAAGAAAAATCGCATACGTTGACCTAAAAAGTTTCCTTAATGCCGAGAATTGTAACTTGTGTGCGTATAAATAACCTCATTACGTTTAGCGCAAAGCTACTTGGGGACTACCTGCATTAGTTGTCCCTAATTTAAAAGTAATAGACTAGCTTTCAACATTTGTAGTGCAAACTGGAGGGATTTACACATTGTGATAAAAAGTTGAGAAAAAACTACCTTTACACTCCAGATGTATATAAAATATATTGTTTTAAACAAACGTTTCGCCTTTGCGGCTTCATTGTTGTGTATATATATATATATTAACTTTTTAATAGACTAGCTGAAGGCAACTAGTCAATACCACCCACAATCAACTCTTGTACTACTATAATCAAATAGCTGGATTAACCGTCATATTGTAATATCCCCACCGCTGAAAGAGTGATCATATTCAGTGATGGTATTCGATCCCGCGACCCACAAATTGCGAGTCGAGTGCCCTAATTACTAGGCCATGTCAGGCATCTAAAAATAGATATGTCCGATAAATTATGGTAAGTATAAGATAAATTTAACTGTCACCGTAGACGATGTGTAACCTTGTAAAATATCCTTTGATAACACTTTTCGAACAGTGAACATATTTATAACTAGTATTAGTTTAACCTATGATAATATATTGTAACTTGTGTATTCAAAAGAAACGGAGATTTAACCTCGCCTACAAATAAAGATAAAAATAGGTAAATCTTTTATAAAGCTAGAAATTCAACGGCCCAGAGAAAGTGCTGCATGTAAAAATAACCGCCTGTTTACAGCGCGGAGATAGAGGTGATAATAGCTGTCCTCAACTTAAAAAAAAAATTGGAATAATAAACACAAAGGAGGGAAAACGAAATGAAGACAAATTAAAGAAACCACTCGACGATCTAGAAAACTGGCTGTTCCTTCTCTGAACACGCTTGCTCTACAGGGCCAAAGAAAGTATACACGATTTGTAGGAGGTCTGATTTTTTTTCCTTTCACCAAAACGTTCTATCTTAAGGACCCCAAAAATCAACATCTTGTGAAATTTGTTCATTCTCTTTGTTAATAATGTATTAACACTCATAAGTCAACTGTTCATCGTTGTATCTCTTGGTTTTATCTTTTGTAAACAACACAAGCAAGCCTTATATGTGTATGAAACGTGACAAGAAACATTAATATCATATATAGGAAATATAAATTAATTAGTATTTGGGTGCATAACACAAATTATACTTAATCGCTACTGAAAATAACTATTTACATTGTACTTAACAGTAAACACCGTTAACTTGTGATCTGGTTTATTGAATTTTCTTCACCAAAGTAAAACATATTCACCATAATTTATCTGAATTATAATTCGATGACGAGGAACCCACTTTGAGACTAATAATGGTTGGGGACGGATTGAATGGTAATGAA
>NW_013665701.1:1091164-1094661 GCF_000517525.1 Limulus polyphemus | reverse complement strand
GAAAAACTTTAATATAAGTTTAACATAACAGCAAATGTACAACGTTTGGACAAGGTTTTGTCATCATCAGGTTAGATTAAACTTATATTAAAGTTTTTCTTCATTACCCATTCAAGCCGTCTCCAACCATTATTATATGTATTATGTTGTTGTTTTTTTTTTTCATCTAACGATGTATGTCAATCAAATACTTACTATCGTTTCAGTTCAGTTATTTTAAAGCCCAACATATTTTTACATTACTTACCAGAAATCTGTGGTCCTGTTCCCATTTCCGCTTATTTTATACGTTTGAAATGCAACGAATACAGTTCAATTCACGCATAATTCTCGTATGCGTATCTACCTTCGTGGAGCATAATCAGGTTAATCATACTAGTAAACTTGGGTTTAAAGGTTAAATACCAACTTAGGTTAAGTCGAAGGAAATATTGCGTGACATTTGTTACTGGAGCAAAATGCTGCTTCACTAAACTTTTCGTTGACTATTAACGAGAAGCTATTTCCTGTGTCCAAGCACCACTTTACTCTTATCTAACCTATATTCTTGACTCACGCAGTGAAAGAAAACAATTCTACTGGGCAGGATACCGTGTTAATTCTGGCCAGTACGCTTGTGTGGTGGTGTGTATGCAGCGTGAGTGACATTTCCCTAAGCACCTGTCCCTCGATTAACAAATGCTAAACACACGATCAGTTAAGTTTGATTGTTATCAACTGCAGAACATGCGCATAAAGCGACCGGTAGTTTATTTAAATAGTACGACAGAAACCGGTCTCCTCATTACCCTGTATTACTGGCTGTCTATTTCCATTTGGCAGGTTCATCAAATATTTACGCCACCGTGCTTGCCAGTTACACCTGGTAGCAGACAAAATATCTATCAGAAGCACATAAAGAACTAAAACTGCTGGCAGTAACAAAACATGGTTCAGACAACACAGTACAGTAAATCGTCGCTGGGGCCTGCCTTACTGTTATTATCAATCAATCGAAAACTGCACTAGTTTTAAACATGCTCTATTGGTTAGCTCTATTTTAGGGTTTTGCATGACTACAATATTGTCCCTTACCTACACTTATCGGTACATATGGTAAAACGCACAGGAAATACATATTCCAAACTACAATTAACCTATGCCCTCACCTCCTTATGATTTCTACAGGTCTAACCAAATGATCCAATGTGACACTTCAGCTTCTTCCACATTTTTTGTCTGTAGTTAAGAACAAAACTACACAATGGACTATGCTGTGTCCATTCCTGGTATCGAAACTCAGTTTTTAGCGTTATGAGGGGGGGGGGGGGACGTTCCTCCAGAAACGATATAAAATGTCAGAACAAACAACCACATCCATTTCTAGTAACAACAGCTGTTCATTTAACGTGTATTTTTGTGGTAATAAGAAATGTCATCTAAATTTTCGATTGTTTTTTTAACCAGTGCAAAACATTGTTTATGTACTTGGAATAGCTTAATTTTCTTTAAAGAAAAAAACACGTCGATGATTACAGATGTTTTTTATCTTTCGATTTTCCAGTATCGGAGAACGAATGCGTTTGACAGATTCATTAAAACTTGTCAGATTTAATCTATATTTTTCATTACTGGAAAATTCAAATGTTAAAATTTATTATTGTTAATTCCGTATTCAGTGAATTCCAATATCCTTGCCACAGCTAGTTTTGATGTGTAATATACGCTGGTATTCTTGTTGATTGACAATTCCTTTTCACAACCAAAAAGCTAAAGATGTACCGATGAAAGGAAGCCACATATTTTAAAACCCCACCAATTTACAATACACCAGAGAATCACGTCCATCGAACCGAGGGAAAATTGAAAGCTTGCTCGAGGCCGGAGCTGTTTCTGCAATATGTGTCATGAATATAAACACATGTTTTAGAGCTAAAAGGACGCACATCTAATAAACCTTTGGGCAACCTCTATTGAGAAATTTTCAAAGTCTTTCTTATGTTTAGCTGCGGTTCATGAAAACTGAACCTTATATGCCCATAAAGTCCCTGGTCAATTCAGAAGGGGCAGGTAAAAAATAAGAGACCAAATCGATTCAATTCAATAGCAAATAAATGATAAGAAAGACACACTCGAAAGTAAGATTCCAATACAAAATACAGGTGACCGAACTGATACGTTATCTACTATATAAAAATTGTTTTCACAGATACTTTGAAATGAACAAAGCATTTTTTACTATTACATTCATCGTATATTTTAGACACTTTTCAACTGCTAAGTATTTATGAAGCAAGTGATAATTAGAATGCCTTTTTCTCACCCTGCAAGAACTGTTACATAAATTATACACAACATTTATTTGGTACCAAGAGAACATTAACCACACCAAGTAGATAAATGAAACCAGTATCATGTGCATCTTTTCGTACTCATGCAAAGCACACCACACCTGGAATTGCTATAAAAATGCGTCACACCCTCTGATAACAAGATGAATTTGAAACTTTTCTTATATTTCTTTTTAAATGTTTGGCTTTAACATGATGTTCTAAAACGTTATGTTAAATTACCAAACAGCATTCCCTAGCCAATAATATAGAGAAAAGAGTAACAAAGCACATAGAGAATAATAGTCACGAATTTCGCCGGTTGCTGGAGTACATTAACATTATTTTTCCGCTTACATGACGCTCGATTAAATTCTTTACCATCGTTATTACCTGCTACTGTTTGTTGGACCCCTCCGAAGCTAACGACAGATAGTTAATAGGCTTTCATATCCACCTGATGCCTCCAATAAAAGTGTCGAACAACTATCACATTGAAAATAGTGGAATGTTGCCTATTCCATTTATTATGAACTTTTAGACGATTCTCGAGAACATGGAAAAAATAATAATTTCTTTTATCCCAAACCTTTCTATGCATTAAACATCAAAGATATATTTTCGTTAAATACGTATTCAGAAAACATAACACGAACATTTCTCTGTGATATTGAGACAACAGCAAATCAGTTCGGATTATCTCTCGTTGACTAATTGAATGGATGCAAAATGAGATGAACTGGCACGTTTTGCGTGACAAAAACTCATTTTTCCAAGCTTCAAGACAATGAAATGTATCTTAGTTTACTACATATGCTATATAGTGTGAATACATTTTCTGGAATAGTCTGTCGTTTAACGTTAAAGGCATATAAACATCGTTTACTGTTCACTTGTGTTCACATTTCCATTATTATTTGCAAGATAAACATTATCGAATACTGAAACTGCTAAGCTGTCCTTTGTCAAGTAGTTGTGGTTTGCGAAACTGAGAATTTCCAAATGTTTTTATAATTAAGAATACCCCTTACAAATGTACACAGCCTCCACATCAACCCTATCGGTACTCCACTTTTCTTGTGTGTATAAAATTTAAATTAATACTTATTAATACTGACACACTTTCAAGATTTATCCTGAAGGGAGCTATCTAAATATGATTCATATTTATCAATAAAGGTCTTAAGG
>NW_013665701.1:1089049-1090176 GCF_000517525.1 Limulus polyphemus | reverse complement strand
TTAGGGAGCTGTTTGGGTTGGTGGGAGATCGAGCTCAGTGGAGTGCGTTGGCAACATAAATTTTGCGGAATACGTCGAAATATTGGAGGAAGGACCCTTGCCACTTTTTTCCTCGGGTTTCGTGGACAAGAACACAACGTTGTTCCAGGAAGATGGAGCACCGTGTCACACTGCTAGAAACACCCAAAAAGTGGCAGGAAGAGAATGGTATACAGAAGCGAAAGGAAGATCTACTAGATATTAATTAAATTATAAATATATCAATTCATGTGAATATGACTGAAAAATTTCATTTCTTTTTCTGAAAAGGTGGTTTCTATTCACTTGTGACCACGCTGTGTATATTCTTTAACCTGAACTCAATCTTACAGGCACCTGATCAAGGGAATGACACAACTGGGCGGTGGCAGTAAAATTTAGGCACTATTAAAGTAGACACAATCTCTTTCAGGCATTTCTATGGTTACAAGGATAGTTTTTAATATCCATCCCTTCTATAAATAAGAACCATAACTGATGCTACAGCTATGCTTTTTAACTGAAAATGGCATACTGTCTACATCTAAGTTTATATAAAACTCTTTCTACTCTTTCCTATCAGATAGGCTAAGTGGCTTTTCTTAACAACTTGTATTTCTTAAAACCTTACAAAAACATGTGAACTGAAGCAGGACAAAAAAATCTGACAAGCAATATGTTTATCAATGAAAATTTTCATTACGGGACGGGCCTCTCAGAATAGCAAAAATTAAAACACACCATGTGACAGAAACTCATATTTCAATTATCTCAATCATCAAAGTACAGAATGAGAAAATTGATTTCTGTATTTAGATATTTCAATATTATACTCTTTTCAGAAACTATTTTTAAGAATAAGTTTTTTTCACTTCCTTCCAGTACAGAAATTTATGACAATCCAACCCAACAAGAAAAAGAAATGTACATTATAATATTTGAATACAAATACAAAGTTTCTAATGCATTTGAGACTTGAAATAAAATTCGAAACAATACATAAAATAATAAGTAACATAGATAATTGGATTTTTGGAATTTAAAACTGATCATGTTATGCAAGATAGGTAAAATGCAATTATATATATATATATATATATATATATATA
>NW_013665701.1:1075310-1088059 GCF_000517525.1 Limulus polyphemus | reverse complement strand
TAGTATATATATATATATATATATATATATATATACACACACACAAGTAAATTTGTACTGGTTTTAGTGAAAGTTTATTGTATCTTACAAAGTAATTACCTACGAAGACCTGTTTTCAATGCTAGTTTAGTCAATATATACTAGAAGAATGTCTGAAGGTAATGTTTACCATAGTTGCAAGTGCAAGGTTGGAAGGTGTAATGTTTGCATTAAATGCAAACGTTATGGATGCAGTCAAGATTGGGTTCCTCTTTATGTTATAAATGATCAGAAGAAAGATCGTTCAAAAACAGTACAATTCAAAAAAAAAAGAAAAAGAAATTGCAAACAAGAAGGAATAATAAGTATAAGATACCTTTTTACTGTGATTGTAACCACTTTCATTGTCTTAGATTGTTCAGTGATGGGAAAACTTGGATTTGATTGATCAGACCTCAATCAACAAAAGCCAAAAAAACAGCTGCAGAACATTTATTTTTGTTTCTACTAGATCTGCAGTGTGTCTTAGATGACATTAACATGTCGAAAACCATACTTACATTGCAAATTGAGGTAACACAATTCGTGTTGTAATTCCAGCTGAAAAAAAGCACTTAAAATTGGAAAACTTGTGGGCTCATAAAACCTTGTATCTTAAAAGGTACTTCGCCCTGTAAGATTGTGCATTCACAAAACCTTGTATTTCAAAAGGTACTCCACCCTGTAAGATTGTGCATTCACAAAACCTTGTATTTTAAAAGGTACTTCAGACTAAGATTCTTTTCACGTTAATACATACCAAGGTTAAACGGCATTGATATTTTTAAAGTTCTGTTATATGATGCTTAACCCATCACTAAACAGGAGTTACTGGTTTGAATTATTTTGCCTTGTGTTAAGCATAAGTTAGATTATCTAACTAATTGCAGTTTATCTAACTTGCTAAAAATAAAACAATTTGTAAGGGTAAGGAATGTATAACATCATCAGTTTTAAATTCCAAACTTCTAATAATCTGTTATATACATATAAGTTGGGAAATAATATTTGTTAAGTTGTAATTGTTGAACAATACTTAGGTTCAATTCACTAATCTTTTATCTTTAGGAATTATCTTACATCTGTCCCAAAGAAAGAAAAAAATGTTTCTATCACTATACTGACAATTTTGAAACATGATACTGATCTAGTGCAATGTAAAAATTACATTCTGTCAAGCTGTTAATTTCTTATTATCTAAATCAACATTTTCATAACAATTCTGATGTTTCTTTAAGTAATAGTTCCTATAATTGGTGATTTTCTAATAGTTTAAACAAATTAAGATGAAATAAAATTAAAGAAAAAGGGACTGATTTTTATACACATTATGGTACTTTAGTTACCCATGCTTTAACCTGGAAATTTATTTTTAGATATTTATGTTAATTAAAATTTGCCTAAACAAGGTTCATTAACTAAATTTCATTATAATATACTGTTTTTAAAATAAAGGTGCACAAAAATATTCAATTGCTGGTGTTATTAACATTAATGATGATACTTTTCAAAATTTGTAAATATTGTTAAACAAGACTAAATCTTACATTACTATATGTTTTAAACTTAAATATCTGGATGAAGTAAAATTACCAGCTATTTTACATCAGTTTATACATGAAAATATTTCCACAGAAGTCCTTATAGATTATAATTAGTTATAAATATGTAATTGTATTGAACCTTTGATCTATACTTTCAATTTTGTTTTTTAAAGTTGGATCTTAATAAAACATAGGTTACATTGTGACTGCACTTATAATGATATTTTAGATTTAAATTACAAGTTATTACTTAGAAACAGTATAGGATTGTACCTTGTTAAATATTACTGATACATAATCTTGATAAAGATTACATAAGCATTGTAAAAAGACAATCCTACAGAGTTGAAAAGTCAGTTGAATATATAAATTCTATCACAGTTTACCCAGCTAGATTTTTTGTATGGTAGAAATACTTTAAGTTACACATATTTACAACAAAAGTTAAAACATTACTCAGTTAGTAGATATGATTTTATAATTTAAAAACAGAATTAAACAATTTCAAGATTGATTTGTAATTATGAACCACGAAAATAGCAAAAAAAGTTGATTTTCCTATTGTTACACAAAATTCATTCATTTGTTATTATTTTTATTCCACAAGCCTATAGAAAAAAAAATAGCTATAAACATTTATTCAAACCTGGAAAAACCTTCTAAAAATTTCCTGCACAGGTCACAGGACAGTTTTTATGTTGAGTCTTGAAAGAGAAGGAGGGATTTTATCAGTTTTTTTATCACTACTTGCCAAGTTTCTTTCTGAAGCCATTCAAGCACAGAAGCCTACAGCAAAAATGGCTAGGCATACTGCACCAAAATATATGCACAGCTACTAAATAAACTCCTGCTAAGGTTGTAGGGCTATTTTTAAGTTGATTCTTGAAAGTCGAGATTTCCACCCTCTAAAATTTTCTAACTTCTTTGCTACCAGCATGTGCTCTTCAAAGCCATTCAACCATCATGAAATGTACAGGCCATTTAAGCACTGTCATACTAGTCCGAAAAGCATGATTTATTAGATTAAACAATGTGTATATTTATAACAGTGTCCCCAGCCTTATTACTATTGATTATAGTTTTATAAGCTGCTACAGAAAAAACAGCTACGAATATAGGGTTGTTTTAAAATTAATTCAAGCACCTTCGTTATTTCACTTTGAAGAATTTATCTAAGTCCTTCATTTTACACCATTGAAAAAATCCATCGTTTTACTAATGTCCAATAATTGAAAAATAATTTGTGCAACTTATAGTGCATTAATTGGAAGCTGCCACATGGTGGATTCATCATTTCTTGAGTTCACTGTTGTAATTTGTCTCTACTCGTTTTTATGGGACTATTTCAGTGAGATTTCTAATAGTAGACCACTACCACAGTAGATTTCTCTACCTTTGTGGGTGCGTATTTTAGTAGTATTTTATTATTATTATATTTTTGTTTCATAGGGATTATCAAAAAATTACACAAACAAGTTGAATAAAATGCAAATATTATATTTTAAAGCCAACAAGTACACAAACTAGGTTGGATATAGTGTCTACATTATTTTCACAAGCAAAAAATCCTTATTTTGCCTCCACTAAAATTGATAAGTACTGTACACATGGAGTCAAAATAGGGATTTGTAGTTTCAGAAAATAATGTAGACACTATTTCCAACCTAGTTTGTTTTCTTTTTTTAGAGTCCCTAATTGTAGGCTTGAAAATATTATCTTCACATTTTGATTCAATTTCTTTTCTGTGCTTTTTTTGAAGATCCCTATTCCCCCTTTTTAGATTAACAATCTTTAATTATCTCGTATTTAAGAATAACACAGGAAGTACTTTTAGTTTTATTTGTAAAAAAATTATATGCTTCAATTTTTTAAGTTACTGGGATGAACTGCATATCAACCTTTTTAAATTACAAATGAGCTAGTTGAGCATGTAATTAGTACTGTAGAAGTTTTAAACAATTTACTTCTACATCTGTTAAAATTTTTCAGAACTATGACCTGACTAGTTACACTTCATAAAACCAGTCATTCAAGAAAAATAAAAGTATATTTACTTTCCATCACAGTTTTTGATATTTCATAATTAGCCTCATTTAAAATATTTACTTATTCATTAAGAACTATTTTTCTTTTGAGATATACTATAGCAATATTTTAATACTCTTTTTTTCCTTAATGTCAGGAAGAATTCCTCAAAAGTAGCTGATTAAAAGAAACTTTTCTCTGAACAAAGTAAAATCTGTTGCTAATTGAATCCCAGCTTTTGATATTTAATCTTAAGCCCTGTTTACCTCCAAAGTTATATTCACTTGGCAGTTTAGCATTATAGAACATGAAGGAATTAATAAAATACATTATTGCCGAGACACTCAAAAACAGCACATTTTAAAGGCTCAAAGAATTTAAAGCCTTGGTAAATTTTTAAAAAGATCACGCATCTTTCACATAATTCTTTCTTCAATTCATAGACTTATAAGATGTTTCAAATACATTAATCTTTTAATATAAATTTTCCCTCAGAGCTTACATTACTTAATCTTTGGATTTCTCACACTTTGTTTATACATATATTCCAAGAAACTGAAATAGTCAATTAGTAAATGCTTATTGTTACATCATGTATTACAAAATGCATGAAATATATGAATATTTAGAGACTAATTGAGCCTTAAAATAATAATAAACTTCTAACAAAATACTGATGTGCTTGTTATAAAAAAAACATAATGCTAAGCTGAAAACTTTGCTGAAACAAAACCAACTTGTATAATGACTTCAAAACATCATGTTCTTTTCTCTACTTTATGAGAAGTAATAAATATTCAGGTATATTTCAAAACATTAAGTGTAAATAAAAGCACATTTCACTGGAATGAATCCACCTGGTAAGAAGTTTGATAAGTACATTATGCAGGTCTCATATGATCAAGGAGGAGTTTAGTAGAATAGAGTTCAAATATGACTTTTTTCCATCATACTTAATCATTTATAACGAATTAGTAAAAGAGAAAAGAAAAAAAAGAAGATATTTTTCTCACTATTTTGAACGTCCCATTATGCTGGTACCTTTTATCTGTAAATATGTGATAAAGTACTGAATTTACAATAAACCATAACTGAACATATAGTAAAATAAGTAAATGTAAGTTTTTATTTCAAAACACACTTAAAAACTTCAGTTTATAAGTCACTGAAATTCATTAGTTCACACAGCTGATGTAAAATCATCATAGTGTCTCAGTGTATGTAGTCGACATGAGTTTTCCAGCACCATTTCCTTCTATAACAAGAATACTTCCAAGAATAGCTAAAATAATACATAGCTAGAGAAACGGACAGATTGTTTCTTTGTTGAATTTCTCGCAAGTCCCTAACTCTAAAGTGATAAACACCACCCACTGCCAACTCTTGGGTTGATCGTTACAGTATAATGTTTCCTAGCCGAAAGGGGTGAGCATATTTAGTGACGGGTGTCGATCTGGCAAACTTCAAATTATGATTCCATCGCCCTAACAGCCAGGTAATACCAGACGGGAGGAACAAGACATTTACGGTAACAAATGAAGAAACCCACAGACGAAAGCGTTCAAACAAAAACTGTATATATACTTTATTAGATGTCTTTTAAACACTGTATTTTACCAGAATAGGCCTTCCCATTGATAACAGAAAATTGGCGATAATATTTTTAATATTTGAATTCACGTATTTCTTTCCAATGGTCAATTTTATCTCTATTTCGCGTGACACGATAGAATTACTTTTTTTTTATAGATACACGGACACAAAAAAGGATTTCGTTTCATACTTATTCTTAGATAAAAAAGCTACATCCCTACTTACAAGTTCCATCATTTGCACAGGGCTTCTGTACAAGTTAAAAGCGTTTACTTACAACAATTATGTTCATATGTTAAGTTGATATTAACTAAAAACAAAAGGCATTTCAGTATTGTTACCATCACCGAAATGTTTCTACAATGCGACACGTTAAAATCAGACAGAGTGGTAAATTCGAAAATTAGGTTTCTAGAAACATAACTTACAGTAAAATAACGTATCGTTCTTTGAAATATGATAAATTGTTTGTAGGAGTTACCTCTTGATACATAATTATCCTCCGATACTGATGAGCGTGTGCGTGTTGTGTTACAACTTTCAAAAAGCAATCATGGGCATGTTTCTACAATGCGACACGTTAAAATCAGACAGAGTGGTAAATTCGAAAATTAGGTTTCTAGAAACATAACTTACAGTAAAATAACGTATCGTTCTTTGAAATATGATAAATTGTTTGTAGGAGTTACCTCTTGATACATAATTATCCTCCGATACTGATGAGCGTGTGCGTGTTGTGTTACAACTTTCAAACAGCAATCATGGGCTGGCTGAGTCAGGTCCACACGAAATAAGCCTTCAACTCACGTTTAATATGTTCTTGTGTGCTTCTCATTTTGAAAATATGGAGTAGAAAATTCTTACTTTATAAATCAAATCACTAAGAGTTAGCAAACATTCTGAAATGCAATATTAAATATGAAACAAGATGAAAAACAACGTTTGTCACAAAGGGAAGGTTATGATGAAAGTTCCTGTCTTTATTAGAATATTATTTGAAATTGGAACAAAGGTTGTTTGTATGCTCATTCTAGTGGTACAAGTATGATAATATTAATTTATCACTGAATGAGAACTGTACATTTTCATATAACAGATGGTACAAAAATGCTGCTGTTTATTATACTTGTAATTGTCAGGTTATATTTTATTTCCAAATGATAAGGAAAATAGAATGTGGAACAATAGTTATTAAATACACGAACGTTAGGTTACAGAGTGCATTCAATTGTAAGGTAGCCGGGTACGCTTACGTACTTGTGTATCAGTTTTGTTTTTGCTAGAGTATAATATGTACACGTTATGTTCAGGGTGGTGCAGAATGGATTGAAAATATACTAATTTGATTAATACTCGATTGTTCGAACACGTGTAAGAATGTTAAAAAAATATACCAATCTTTGGTTACCGAAATGTTTTAAAGTACAACAAACTGGTAAGTGTTTACCTTAGAGTGCTTCTGGAACAGATAAAAGGAAAACAGGGCATAGAAACAAATTCCCACAGTTTTCCCGATCCTATTTGGTTATTATTTCAATCAAAAGTGTTAAACATAGTTCTATTATACTGACTTGACAATCCAGCTGATCCCCAATGTAACAATCCACACTTTCACACACATTATTGTTCCACAACCGTGCCCTTGACTGAACTTATCGGCTAAAAACACACAAACTGTTTCACAAGATGCTTATTAGTAACCCTAGCAATTATTTTATTGCGCATCAATGAATAAGAATCTATATCCCAACATCTTATAATCTGATTAATTCTAAAAGTGGGGATGATCAATACATCTACTATTTACCTCTAACAGATTAATCTCTATGATTACGTTCCGCATTAGAACAGATTTCTTCTTTCTATACAGAAAATGTATACTGCCATTGCCTCTGTAGGTAAGATTAGGCCATGTGAAATTGTTGCCCTCTCCTCTATTTCATCACAACTCTATCAATTACTTTCACGTACAGCTACCCGCCCAGGTACTCAACCAACCAGAGGGAAGCTATCGACATACACATTTGTACAATGTGCACGAACAGCGCGTGCTCTTCATACTATAACTTTGGAATTATGGTGGACCTTCAACTTCACTCTATGATCGATAACGCTGGTCGTTAGGATCGAAAAACGTCCAAATTTCTATATTAAAATAGAGAAAGTTCACAAATGTATCCGAAGGCCCGATGGAGCGGGAATAGAACTGACCACATCCACTGACGGGTAAAAAGATTCATATACAATGTTTTCCGTAAGCATTCTTTACTCTATTTAATACTTGTGTGTGGTAACTGTTTTTTAGCTTAAATTTAAATAAAAATTGAAATTGCGAAAAATATAACCATTCCTTAGTAGTTTGGTGTTATGTATGTGTTCAATCATCAAACCACAAAATAGATAGTTTTAAATATTCCTTTGTAGTGTGGTGTTATATACGTGTTCAATCATCAAACCACAAAATAGATAGTTTTAAATATTCCTTTGTAGTTTGGTGTTATATATGTGTTCAATCATCAAATCACAAAATAGATAGTTTTAGATATTCATTTGTAGTTTGGTGTTATATATATGTTCAATCATCAAACCACAAAATAGATAGTTTTAAATATCCCTTTGTAGTTTGGTGTTATATATGTGTGTGTGTTGAATCATCAAACCATAAAATAGGTAGTTTTAAGTTATAATAATCCATCGAGAGAATACATTGATTTCCATAACTTCTAATGAAAAGACCGAAGTACAGTTATTTCTATATTAATGCATACGTTAGGATTACAAATTACAATGTGTTTTTTGGCAGTTTATTTTTATGCATAGTGTTGCTTTTTGCTTGGTAGAGCATTTTTATTCTAATTTTATTTTATTTAATGATAGAATTGGAAATTGTTGATTAATGCTTTCAAACCTGTAGCGTACTTCACCTTATCACACAGTCGCTTGTAATCATAACATCTGTTATTCACCAAGGATCGTCACATTCTGGGACTGTGTATGACAGGTGCAAATGGTATTTCAACTTGAACTCGCCTTATGGTAAAAAGCCACGTCAGAGCAATCCTAGGTTTCAAATATAACTGTTCCCAGTTTTAAGTTATTAACCAAATTCGGCTCTATATGCTTATCAGAAATAAAATGTTTTTATAAGTTGATACATATATAAGGTATTTCAGTTAGCGTGTCAATACAAGTTTATACATTTTGATACATCATGTCTCAAGTACTCCTGTGTTGCAAACAAATTAAAACTAGCGTAAGCTTAAAACTTCTGCTCTGTTTTCGCAGGTTTCCAACCACATAATGACAAAGACATGATATTATAGCAATATATAGTTAACCGCATACGATATCAAAGATATCGAAACTAAAGAACAGGTTAAACAATAACCAAGTTATTTTGCTATATTTATGTTTTGAGAGGATAACGCTTCGAGTTAGCGTTCTTTGTCAGATCGTACAACTTTGTGTGTTATTGACTTCATGCTCTATCTTACGACTGTGAATCTTGACAACAGACCTGCAGCTTAGTTTCTACTGCAGTCTCCGTCGTAAGTATGACAGGTCCAAACCACATCACTCTATTTGCTTTCCTTAATCCATCTAGTGTACAAGGACAACGGTTTTCCAAGGGCAGTTGTAACCTGTACAATCTGACGATGAGTGCTAACTCCAAAAGTCATCTTCTAAAAATAAAAATAACTAAATACAGTTTGTTATAACAGCGTACAGTGTATGGATGCTATCATATATAAATACAGTTTGTTTTAAAAGCATAAAGTGTCTGGATGCTATTATATATAAATACGGTTTGTTTTAACAGCATACAGTGTCTGGAAACTAATATATATATATAAATACGGTTTGTTTTAACAGCATACAATATATGGATACTATCATATGTAAATACAGTTTGTTTTAACAGCATACAGTGTCTGGATACTATCATATGTAAATGCTTGTTTTAACAGTATACAGTGTCTGGATACTATTATATATAAATACGGTTTGTTTTAACAACAAACAATATATGGATACTATTATATGTAAATACGGTTTGTTTTAACAGCATACAATATATGAATACTATCATATGTAATTACAGTTTGTTTTAACAGCATACAGTGTCTGGATACTATCATATGTAAATACAGTTTGTTATATTAGCATACAGTGGTTGGATATTTACAAATTTATTATGTTCGTTTTCACTTCTGACAATTATTTCTTTGCGACCATATCATACATCATACATATTCTGAAAGAAAATCTCATATTGAATTAACGAATGAAAATGTGATTTGAATTATCTCTTACAAATTGAGTCAACATACAATGTCTGTAAAATTCAATAAGGAAATCGTGAATATACAAAGTGAAACTATGTTAACTGTAAACAACAAGCTACAATACTATAATAATGTACATTATATATTCAGCTAGTACTTTGTGATATTTCTTTTCTTTTTCAACACCATGACATATCTTCATGTCATGCTAAATACAAGCTTTTGCTGATCTTCTCTGCTGATCACGTGAATCCAAGAGGTGTTTATATCAATATGGATCTGCGGGTCACACGTTCGATCCTGGTACCGCTATAAAAACAAAAGAAGAGAAATCATAGACATTGCATACTCTCGCCCCACCACTCCTTTTCGAGATTGCACGCGTTTATATTGGATAACGTAAAATTTCACCTTCGAAAACTCTGAAAATCCTCCTCCAGAATAATATGATGAGGAGTCTCAACCTTAATGTGCTCATGAAATTTGGTACAAATCCTATGACATTTTACAGTTATCAACCTAAAACCGCGAAAATGTCGTATTTCCCCATAATAAAAAAAACTCTTCAAAGTGATCCTGATCAAATTGGGGGAGAATAGTCCCATACTGACTTCCCATCTTGTGTAAAATTTTTGTTTACATCCGTATATTAGTTTTTGAGATGCACGAGCGCGGAAACACAGACCCGACTGCAATACCCTCGCAGGGCGAGCGAAAAAAACTTTGCGATTGTTTAATTATTCTTTAATTTCAATATTATCTTATAGCCTCAACAGCATTTTAATGGCCATGGAAAATGAAAGTTAGTGCTGCAAAATTGCCAAATATGCTGTTAATTATATATTCATAATCTCTTGTTGGCTAAAATATTTCTTCAATCTGACAAGTTATGGAGCATATAATGTACTGCTACTGGCTCAGGACTTACATGTGTTATTGATTTTTATGCTCTATCTTACGACTGTGAATCTTGGCAATAGACCTGCAGCTTAGTTTCCATTGCAAAGTCTCCATCGTAAGTCTGTCATGTCCAAAGCACACCACTCTACAGGTTTTCCTTAATACATCGAGTGTATGAGAACGAAGGTTTTCTAAAGCCCATTTTAACAGTCTGATCATACAGAAATCCAGGTGTAGAGTCTGGGGACTTGACTGCTATATATTGATATGGAATAGTATGAATACCTTTTTATTATCCAGCTTCTTGAGGTATCAGACGGTTGAACGGATATGATGTGGAAGCAACTTGTGTATATTTGGTGACTATTGTCGCTTATCCAGACGGACATTTTTCTTTAATATGTTAAGGACTGTTGCTTGGGGCACATGGACGGCTTTAGCCATTGACTCTTACGTACGTGGACTTGCTTGTTACTAAACGTTGCACTTTGCTTACCACAGCTGGAGTAAAACTTGTTGCAGGTCTATTTCTGGATTCTTCTGGTAACCCAAGTTGTTCCATATTTCTTTGCTCTCCAAAGCCATTAAGTACAAGGGTCGTAATAGTCTTGAACATTCCAAATTTCCATTTGAACACATCTTTATGTCCCGAGTGTATGAATATTTTGCGTTGGAATAGGTTGTGACATATCATTTCCGAAAATCATCAATACTCAGTGGCATCACATTACCTACGTTCGCCAATGTTAAAATACTGATATGATACATGCTGTTCAAAATATCGGCTGAGATTATCACGTGACTTACTGATTTGCATATTTCAAATCGTTTTAATACAACGTACTAAATCCTGTAGTCAAAATATGTGTTTAAATTCTACGGTTACAGTTTGCACTAACCTCAAAAATAGGTCATTCCGTTAAGAAAACATTCCTCAGTAAATAGCTACTTCATTCACATCCTCATTTATTGTCTATCATTTCAAAGAAGTTTTAGGCTATTCATACATACGACAAATTTTACATTCTGAAAATAAATTAGCTATGTATGATTGTGATAGAGGCACAGTCTACAATATCAATCAAAAGAACAATAATGACATGACATAAACAACGGAACTTTAACCAAAACCTTGGTTAACAACTCCAAGAGCTAAGGATGTTGGAACGAGTTTTGACGATAAAAAATATACTTTCTCTAGATTAAAGTTTGGATTAAAAATAAACGTGTATCGGGAACCAAGCCTCACTTGATCACCCTACAGTTATTATACAGTATGCAGAGTTGTGGCTTTCTAACGATTCTTTATGTTTCAATATATATATAGACATATAAAGTGAAATATCATTCTTCGACCTCCACAGATACACGAAGAGGATGAAAGAAATGGAATTCGCCTGCCCAAAACACACGTGACAGGTGTCAACTTTGCTCTATCTCTGGATATTAGTTACACGTCATTTCAATTGTCGCCAAGCTACTCATTCCCACATTACGCATGGCGTTTGATTACTACAACTAACGATGTATCTAAACAATTACAAACTAATCATTAACCTGTCAGGTCTGTAATTTAACAAATCTGTCAACCCACATGTTGGGAGAACGTTATTCACTGCCTTAACGTCTAAGCACGCCTCAGCTATTTCACATCGTTGAATTACTAGGAAGTTTAAATAAAACGTCTGTTTGAAACTGACGAACACGGTGGAGACATTTCTTTACAAACTTCATCAAATCTGTCCACAGTTCACGAGAATACAAGCCTGCATGACCCCAATTAACCTATAATATATAGTGGATATACAAGAAAGAACACACACACTCTCTGCAGTTTACATGAACATGTTCACACATATGTCTTACAGTTTTCCCATAAGAGCATCTTATGCCAATATCAACATAATTTTTCACAGTTAAATGTTGGAATGAGGGATAAATGTTTCCTTTAAACAATGACAGAAACTGTAAATACGCTTTTTGTGTGTCTTCACGCAAGCTATATGCACCTTCAATTTTACATGCATAAGATATGTATAAACGTTTATGCTAGCGTCCTTGTACAATATATATATATATATATATATATGTATGTATGTGCTCGCTTTTATCCAGTAGCTCACAACTATACATTTTATATACACCTGGAAAAAAGTTAAGCACCCCCAAATATTTTTCAGGATTGCTTATTGAAAATAAGGTTTAATTTTCATGATGTTGAGCAATGTTCATAATTTCAAACATAATTAAAAGGATGTGAGCGTTCAGGCGTGACATTTAAATCAGACGCGTTTTTTTCCCCACGTGCAACTTGCTCCCTTCTTCACGTCCAATATGCACTATTTTCTCGTGCATCAAATCCGTATTTAAGTCCCGAATTTCT
>NW_013665701.1:1063479-1074310 GCF_000517525.1 Limulus polyphemus | reverse complement strand
ATTAAAGATAATTTTAAGCGTGAAAACTGTCCATATTTTGATGTCATGATATGTAAATTAAAAATTGTTATTTTACGGTGATAATCTTGTTTTCTTGTGCCCAATAATGCATAATTTCATTTGATAAATACGTTTAGATTGAATGGTAATTTATAATCAGTCACAAGAACGTCGAATCTGAATCACTTGAAAAAAAATACGGGGGTGCTTAACTTTTTTCCAGGTGTATATATTAGCTTCAATCTTCTTGACATGGGATACTTAGACCTCTACAGATATTCAACAAAACAGTTTTATAAAATAACGAAACCCCACCCCTAGCAATAACACAATATTTCACTCAGATTCATAGATTAAAAATTATGAATGATGTTTTTATTGTAATTGATGAATTATTGAACATGTATAGCTCAAAGAAATGCGTAAACATTTTCAAACAACAAAATAAACTTGACACAATTTTCGTGAAGCTATGGGTTCTTTTTATGTCAACGTTTAAACAAATTAACTCAATCACTCTGAACTTGCGTTACTTATCAGTTAGAGCATTTTATTCTGTCAGTGATATTTATTATCGTAGTTGTAAAAAACAAACAATATGCCTATGTCAATGTACGCTTTGTTTTGGGTTCAAAAACATTGTCCAGCTTTATAACTGCATAAAATTTACTCATTAAACTTAATACGGAAATGATTCAAAGAGAGAAGATAAACATAAATACCAAGGTTGAGTACGTTATGTTAAAACAACTATGTTCGGCGACTCGATCAGCATATCTTCTTAATGAATACTACGAATACCCATTTAACTCTCTAGCCGCTTGAGGTACGAGACGGTTGAACAGATATGTCGTTCAAGCAACTTGTGTACCCTTGACTTATGCAGCTTTTCTACACATAGATCCTTCTTGAATATGTTGCACACTGTTTCCTGGGGCACGTGGATAGCTTTTGCAACTGCCTTTTTGTCTTCGTGAAATTTCACCTGTTACAAGTAATCGCACTTTGCTTTGCATTTCTGGGACTGACTTGTTACACGACTCTTTCTGGATGAACGTTGGTCATTATAATTTTATATAAACGTACTCAACCCTTTGTACCTCACTTCTGATAGGACGATGTAATACACCACAAACGGAACCTAATTATTTCAATTTTCATCCTCAAACTAACACACTAATTCGATTTAATCACACGCCCGCGTGTATATTTAACTATAAACAACTGCTAGTGTACCATACAAGCCTGGCTAGTTTTAGCTATGCTGTCAATTCTTAAGAAATATACCTAAAACATAAACAACCAATCTTTCTTCAAATAAAAATAAATGAATTAAAGTCTTAATGAAACACGGATAAATAGAAATTTTCAAGCTGAAACAAAACTAGAAAGTTAACAACTAACAGGGTAATGTTGTGCGTCAGACATTATTTACTACAAGAAAGACTGCAAGCATACCTTTTTCATACAAAGTTCAATAGTAGGCGTTATTAAAATGGAAACTAAAATATTTGTAAATGCTTCGAGGCGACGTTTAATTTGTAATGATTTTCTATCGGACCTTACATAACTAAAAACCAAATCATCCTGACATAATTGAGCAATACCTATACTTTATGTAAACCGACAATTATCAAATTATGAAGGAGTATATTTTGCTTAGAAGTATACAACAAATTTTCCTTGTAAAAGCAGAAACAGTTTAAAATAGCCAAAACAGAATTTAAGTAAGATCGAAAACAATTTACAGTAATCTGTTTAAACATCTGAAAAAGCGAAAAGAAATTTAAATATTTCTAAATGCGTAAGTAATGTTTGAAGCAGTTTGAAAAATGCGTTGGGGTTGATTACCACATCTAGTCTTCAGATTTTTAAACACTGTTCTTTAAATCCTAGTTTTCTTCCAACAGACAAAGTGTTCACACTATTTCGGTTATTATTCATGACCTAACCTCTAGTTTATTTTTAGAGAACACTTAACATCAGTCTACACGAACGAAAGCTTTATGAAGAAACTGTATTTGCTGAGACTTGTAATTGCTGAAGCCAAATTTGGCTTCACAATGTACGTGATTTCACTCGCAAACTACAAACAAAGAAAAGTTAGGAACCCCACTTCAAAAGAACCCTTTATACATACTTAATAATCTAGTTAAAACAGTATACTTTACCATTTAACTATTAAAGCTATGTGTATGGTCTGATTCTCTTTCCCACATTTGTTCTCTCTTTATTAGAAGTAAACAAAAAAAGCAAACGTTGCCATACAGTAATTTGAGATTCAAAAGAATGACTTGAGAGTGAGTTCACACTACTAAAGACACAAGTTCTGGTTTCTAGTGTTGACTATTTAAACTCAAGAAATATGCTTATTAACTGAAACTGTTCAAGCCATATCATGAAGGATAAGAATAACGGAAAAGGTTAACGCTTCAATAAACTCTTATGGTAAAAATGTTTTATTAATCTGAATAAATGGTATTTTCTTTATTTCTAAAAGCAGCTACATAAAACTATATACCATTAATACGCTTATTTCGATATTAAATGGCATATACCAGATGAAAATATTTTTCAAATAACGTGTTTAACATTACTTTAAGTGTGCATATTATATATATATATATATTTAATACCTTTCACTTTGTAAGTATCTTAACCAAGTTTCTTTTGTGTTTATTTTAAATCCTATGTACGTGTGTGTGAACAATGAAATCACACTCCGTGACAATTCATAAGTAACGTCCTAGAGAGGACGTAATAACGATTTCAAGACATGCGGTGGGCAAACGTCCTTTTTAATTACGATTTCACGGAATCTCAGCGTTGTTTAAACAAGGAAAACAACGTGCCTAGAACTTAATATCAGCGCTTTCTACTTTCCCTGCACAACACACTAAGGATAGACTCCTTCCCTTTCGATCAACCAGTGACGTGATGAGGCAAGGAACTCGAAAACTAAGCGAATGCAAAAGAAATAACAGAGTCGCTCCTTTTCTCGTAAGACAGGAATTTCTAGGCGTATTAAACTATCTTTACACATATTAACGGTAGCCTAATACGCAAAAAAAAAAAGAGAAACAATATCGTGCACCATCGAGTTCAATATAAACGCCATTATACACAGTTATCGTACTAAAGATATCCATCTACAAACAGAAACGTGTCTACTATCCTTTTGGTGTGATAGAGGAAAATAATAAACCAATTAAAGAGAGAAATACCCTTTGTTCAATGTCACTTTAAACCAACATAGACAACTAAAACTTGTGTTTATTCCGAAGAGTATCAGTTTTTCTTATAGTATTACACCAGATATCACCGTTTAGGTGGACTTAATTACAATAAACCTTGCTATGTACCTTCACTTAGTTACCTCTTACAACTAAGTTCCTTAAAATAATATTGTGGTCTACGTTACACTATGCGTGTCTCAGAAGTATTTACCGGCATAGTTAATGTCCAAGCAAACTGTTTTCATAAACAGTTGAACTTTCAAAGAAAAAGAAATACTTACTTAACAGAAGCACCCGACTTTGCTACAAATGTTTTCCTTTCACAATCAAATTGTTGAACATCTTGAAACAAGAGATACGCGGCCGGAATACAATGATATTTCAAGAAGACAAAACAGTCACTTCCTATCGAACTTCTTCGCAATGAGTACAAGTTATAAATCTTTAATTTTTAGACTAGATTCTGAAGTGACGACTTCTGTAGTTATAAGTGTTTGATCATTGAGAATTAGTTACAACTTTACACATAAATAGCCCACAGAACAAAGTTTCTCAACCAAAGGCCAGTAGACAACTCAACAAACACTTTTTGTCTCGCAGTCGCTTTAACGTGTGTGTGAGAGACGGGCAAGCGCGTGAGCTCGTCTGCTTCTAGCCGTAGCTTCATGGGAGGGCCTATTTATTCGGGGTGAGGTTAGAAAGAATGGACACGAGAAAATGATGCGTTTTGGTGATATCAACAACTGCATATCGGGAAATGAACTTCGACGTTTTCTAAACAGCAATTAACCATGAATGCACAAAAGATCTACATTACATAACTCTTCTACCACGATTCACTGCCTGATATAGGATAAAGTTACAAAAACTCGCACTTACAGAAGAAACACAGATAGTGTGCACTTAATCAGGTATAACAAAATGTTTCCCTTTTTTCGTTTAGCACGTTTTTTTGTTATCCAAACTGCTTACAGCATCACTGATCATTATCTTTAGGTATAAGATCTTGTTTTAAGTACAACATTAAATCTAATGTTAAAGTCCAGTTCGGGGCTGTTCTTTTTTAAATTGCGACAGTGATGATGATGATGATCTGGAAAAGCAGATGTAAAAACCTTTGTCATCCTTATACCTTTTTTGATAGTTTTACATTGTGTGCGCGCGCGTGCGTTCAGCACAAGTTTTCTTAGATATCTCGAGAGTGTATATAATTTTATAATTTGTTACCAAATCCAAATAGAACAAACTAAAAGCAGACATGAATAATCATGTGCTGGGAGTTAAATGTGTAGTGCAAACATTCGGAACCTATATGCATGTTCTGAGTTAACAATATAGGATGATAAAGCGAGACAGATTTATAAATACAGCAAGATAAAAACATCAACCATCAGTTGAAGGTGACAATTTGGTTGATAGTTCGGATTAAGCTCATTCATTATGATAGTCCCATGATCTCGTGTTATTAGCAATCAGTCAGTTGCTCGTATTGTAGACGAGTGGGAAACACGCAACTGTGACCTCAGTTTTATTGTTCCTGGCCTTGTGTGAACTCTTACTGTAACCTTTAAACTATTATCACACTATTTCCTGTACCACTGCTACGTCCATGAGGGTCTATTCTAATACAATCGGATATTAAGATCGGTCTGTATATAACGTTTCATAACGTAACTACATTAAAACAAAAAACAGATTCTGCGGAACAAAGCATTTTTATGCCGATAGAAATTGTAAACGGCTTCTAAATTAATGGCAACGAACTATTTGTGGAATAAAAACAGGAGTGGGGCCAGCATATCTTTATCCACCCCCACAGGGAATTATATAAAAACTATAATTTTTATACTGTATCTAACCTATATAAAAGTCAGTGTCACGTCTCGCTTGATTTCTCTAAATAGTGCACTCCAGCCTATTACTATTAAACAACGTGATAACAACACTATCCATAAGAAAAAGTGTATTATTAGTTAAAGTAGCTGTATAATCTAACGGTAACCTATATAAAAAGCGTGTGTGTCACGTCATGTAACGCTTGATTTCTCGAAATAGGGGTTGTCATAAAAGCCCAAATACATTTATCCAGATACAATAGATTGATTACTGTCTATCCATTACGATTTTAGTGACGAGGGCAGTGAGGATGGGGGTGCCGTGAAACCTTATAAGTGTAGTGAATGTTGGGATCATCTAGCCTAGAGCCAGGTGCATAAATTTATCATGAAAGTAAAATATCTATTCAATTTTAAACTTAAATCGTTTCTGAATTAAGTTATTTTCTGTTATATCACCAACGTTTTTAATAAAAACAAACTCATTTAATCAACGGAGACTAAATTGAGAAATCAGCAAATATTTTTCAAGTTTTGTTGTTTATACATTTCATTTTATACTTTCAATATGAAACAACATGACATAAAATCCATTGTTGGAACGCAGTGTTACCAAAACGCACTGGCTTTTCTTTGTATTAGAAGTTTTAATCTAATTGATTTTTACAAATAATTATTCTATGAATACGCTACAAAGTCATATCATGAATGATCTTAATTTTGATTGGCTCATAAAGGAACTTACCGACGTTTGACTGTCTCGACTCCACTTTTATACCTATACTGATCAAGCTTGATTTCGCAAAATTTAGTTCAGTTAGCTGTGAAATGTGAGGTTAGGGTATACTATGGAGTGGGTGTTCGGTGGTAATACTTGCCCCGTCATTTTTGATGGGCTATACCCTAGTTTTTACATAAATGCCACATCTTTGGCACAGACACTACACACGCATGAAAAATGTTGAACGTTTAGAAAGAATGCTAACTTATCACACCCGGCCATTGTTCAACATCTTTCTACTCCAATATAAATGAAAAATCGGTAGTAGTATGTGGTTAAACAAAGTTGATATGGCTCACAAAGTTTCGCAAGTTATTTTGGCATCTTCAGGAGACAACAAACACAATCAGTTTTATTGTCTAGAGATGCCAAGATAACACCGGCGAAACGTTGTGTGGCATAAATACTTCTGTCGCATGATGATGCTAGGTTAACACCTTATCAACTTTGTTTTTAACACCTAGTAGTGCCGATTTCCTATTTATATTATAGTTGTTACTAGACCCTATTATCCAGTCATATTCCTACTCTACTGACTATATACGAAAGGTTAGAATGTTTATTTCCCCGAAAGGGAGTTAAAGGTTACCTGTTTTACCCATCAAACCACAATACAGTAGTGTGTAGTCTGTAGGCGGGCAGTATACACCAAATTATGTCACATAAAGGACACTTCATGTTGCAATGTGTGCTGTCGTGACGTCAGTAAAACGTGCCTACACCATGAATTACGAGAAGAGTTATGCACTCTGTAGTAAAGCATATGTACGAACTTAAAATGCAAGAAATAAAAGTATTTTTATTCATTTTGGCTTTATTTACTTTTGAAACAAAAGTTTCGGGGACCCTGCGGAAGAACATCTAGTATTATAGGTAAGCGACTACTGAACATTCTGAAACCAACTACAATCTCCTTTGAAACATCGATTTCAACTACCTTTAACAAACAAGTCTGAATAATTTCCATAAATTAGTTAGGACTCTTTAAATGAAGAGCACTACTTCCTCAGTCTTATATGTTAAAGCTGTGGAAGTTTAATAGATGAGCGCAATATGCATATTTCCATCTATGGTAGTTTATTATAGATACAATACACTTTATAAAACAGTTATTAAAACGACGGTCATTGTTCGTTGTTGTATCAAAACTCAAACAGAACATTCAACAGTATACAAATTGTTTTCATCAACTTTTACTTAAAGGTATACGTTATCAAAAACCACGGAATGTAGTTTATATTATTTACTTTTTGTTTTAGTAGTAAATGTATATCTTCCCTTATATATTTAAAGCTTACACGTTTAACAAATATATGAATGAGAAAAAAGTGATTTTTTTTAAGAGTTGCAAACTGAAAAGCCTTGAAATAGTTATCATTCTCATCCAGCGTCTTCCACCACACGTGCGCATCATTCCCTTTCCCCTTCTTTTTGCCCCTTCAGTACATCCTGCTAAACAACTTTTAGCTTGCTTCACACAAGACAAAATGCAATTAAGTTCTTTAACTGGTTTGCTACTATCTTGAGCGACGTTTAGACCGGCTAGAACCAGATATCTTGGCTTACTGCAATTTCACAACAATGTTTCCTTCTTTACTCTTCCTCTCCCTTATTCGAAAGAAAACACAAGTATTTACTACTCAGAATGGTATTCTCTATGACTGAAACAGAATGTGTTGTATAGTTGTAAACGACATCAAAATCAAGATTATGAAACCAGTCAAAGCAAGCAGAATGTGAAACCCCATCAATCACTTACCCGCACAAACAATTTGTGAGCAGCATATGTCAGAGTGATTGAGCGCAGAATTTGTTTCACAAAACCTCAGATGATGCATATAGAAACAAATATTTATATGTCTAAAGAAGCATACACTAATCTGTTACACAATATACAGTCGTAGTAGCTCACATATTACATCATTTGTACCGACAAAAACAAAGTAAACAATAAGCAGGGATCAATATCTGTGCACAAGTATCGAAGTTCACAGTAACTTAATTTCTCAACATGATGCGGGCTTAAACTGTAGACCATTTTCGCGTCTTCCCAAATCACACACCTCGATCACACACAAGAACAGTGGCATTTCCAAGATTTATTCATTTACTTTTTTCTGTGTGGGGAGTGGGGGGAAAGTAAGGTAGAACAGTTAGTTGAGGGGTATAAAAATATTTTCACGTCAGTAGGAATCAAAATGTAGAGAATTTAATCATCTTAAAAGGCTACATACATCTCTGCTGAGAGCTACTGTGAGGCAGAATTCTCCATTGGGGGGGTCTACCACCCATGCCAGCTCAATGGGAACGACCCTGCACACATAAAGAAAAACGCCCCATCTTTACTCCTAAACGTCACACACTTCTCTACGGACAGACTGCTCAGCTGCATTCCCCCGAAATAGAAAGAAAAGGCTGTTTTGATACCATTTTTTTTTATTCCCATAAAACGCGATACTTTAACGAGAAATGTATCACGTTACACATAAAATATGACTTTCAAGAGTATTCCCCATCATTTTATATTATTTTATTCCATCTGTTTTTAATAAAATTTGGTTTAAATCACATATGTTTGACAGCTAAACTCTTACTACCAATGGTGTAATAAACGACCTGAACATGGAACAATTAAGTACAGCTTTCAACCTTGTCCAACTTCACTAAAATTACTAGTAACTGAATTAAATCACGTTTTGTACAAAGTAAGGATTTCCAGCACATCAACAGATCAAGAACAGTACTATACTCAATAAAAACGGTGCAATTCTGCTCTGTAAATTTTTCAACTCCCTCGATAAATAATAGCTTTTCAGCAAAGAGAAAAACCAAAAACTGAGGTCTTGCAGTCGGTATCTTGTACGTGACATTGAAACAGATTAGAAACTGATTATTACAAACCACATAGCCTAACCTCTTCTTACAATACAATGATTATAACAGTTTCCCTGCCCGGTGGCGCCGAAGGGTCAGGATCGCTGTTCCTGTATGTTAGCTTATTCCCATAGGACTTCAACAATTGTTTTGCCATACTCAGTGTGCCGGTAGCCTGTTTACCATAGGTTTCTAACTGTATGGTTTGAAAGACATTTTTCTTTGTGTCTGCCAATCTCAGCCCCGTTCTAACCTAATTGGTACGTGTTCTGTCGGAACAACTGAAACCAAATTGGGTTGTCTGTCTTTCTCAAGTACTTAATCTGGGGGGAGGAAACGACGGATCCCTCTTTACCTGCCCATCGTTTTCTGTCTCTACAAGGACGTGCGGTGTATGAAAACTTACGAGACAATGATATGAGCAACAAAGGAAAAAAATCGCTTTGCTTCTTGACGGCATCTAGCTACAAGCTATCGACAACCTGCGGGTGTGTGCACTGGCAACAACCGAGCCCGAGATAAAGGGCAGCACAAATGCCAACTTCTTCCCTGAAGATAAAGAAAAAAAGAAGTTACTGATCTTGCAGTGCCACGAAAGAATACAGACTCCAAAGGCTGGCCTTTGACTCTCCTTCATGTTCGAGCCAGCAAGTTGAAAAGTAACCTTGGTATAATGTGATAAGCTTATATACACCATATTATATTGACGAAAATTTAGTTAAAACTATTAAAAAATTTGTAAATATGATTGTCTCAAATATATTTAAAAACATTTTTTTCGCCTATAAGGAAACAAAAACACTGGTACAAATATTATACCCATTACAATTCACCTGAATGGTTATGTTTATTACAATATTACGTGAGGCTTTATTGAACAAGTAAGTGAAACATACAACCTATTCACAAATTATACAGATAATATATCGTGCTTACATTTACATTCAAATAACGCATTTTGGGCAGTCTTGCTGTCTGGTGGCTAAAAATGAAGTCGTTACCCCCCTCCAAAGAACCTGTATGTCAGGTGGGCAGTGAATCATATCTGAACATAAAAATATACTACACTGCCTAAATATTACATCTACGATATAGTCAAGCACTATGGTACTTTCATAGCAGGTATTGTTAATTCATCCATTTCCGGTACTGTAGTGAAGTCGGATAATCTGAGCCCTCCCTGTAGTAAAATAGAATCCATAGTCAGCACTATTAAATACAAGCATATTCAGTGTGTTTCTGACCCCCCCCCGTAGTAAGTTAAAACTCACTATCAGTATTACAAAATATATATAAGCATGTTCTTGAGTGTGTTTCCCTTTCCCCCACTATCAGTACCACCAAATATAAGCATGTTCTTGAGTGTGTTTCCCTTTCCCCCTGTAGTAAGGTAGAGCCCACTATCAGTATCACCAAATATAAGCATGTTCTTGAGTGTGTTTCCCTTTCCCCCCTGTAGTAAGGTAGAGCCCACTATTAGCATTACCAAATATAAGCATGTTCTTGAATGCGTTTCCTTGCAAGTTATAAATATTTATACAGATGCGAACGACAACTCCTGCTTTTTCAAGACTGCACTGAAGCCAAATGGAAAAGCTTGTTGGACAACAGATGTAACAGCATAATATTAATAATACACATACTTTTTATTTTTTGTTGAAATACTGAAGCACAGCACCAAACCGATAACAATATATCGCGTCTCAATTCTATAATAGGAGCTTTAGATAAGAATTGGTGCGTTACTCAAAAACTATACACTCAAACTAGTCAGATAAATATTCTATACTGAATATCGCATTTACCAATAGCCATGAGATTTAAAGGATCTATGAATATCTTTCCTAGTTAACTGTAAAAGTTAGCAAATCACTACTGGATGCTTAGTGCCGTAAATCACCTTGGAACAAGATAATATCAGTGCAATGTAATCACATTTAAAATATAATAATCCTCTAAACTAAGCCATCCTGATTTCCTTCCTTGGTTTTAAAACAAACTCTCCTTTGCATCAGCTAAATCATACACATTAGTTACGGAATTCCTTCCTTTACATCAGCTAACTCACATACATTAGTTACTGAACTCCTTCCTTTACATCAGCT
>NW_013665701.1:1055617-1062567 GCF_000517525.1 Limulus polyphemus | reverse complement strand
ATATATATATATATATATGTGTGTGTAACTTTCTATATATTTATATATATATTTAGTTCCAAATTCCTGTACAGAAGATCATCATAAAATATTAGTCCTAGAGTGTTGGGCCATACTAATGAAACTCTCCATACTGATATTAGACGACACCTAGCTTTACCACCACGTAAAATGTTCATTTTACGAAGATCTTGTATTTCATTTACTGAACAAACTGATGGACAAAACAATATGTTATGCTTGTCTTAAATACGCATACCCCTATACAAATTGTTATACAAACATCAGCGACTACCAGAATATAAGTTCAACAGCGTTTCATATTATCCAACTGTATATATTTATATATTTTAACAAGGTCTTTTTCATTTTTTTTTTCAATTCAGACAAAATGATATATCAAATTTATCTGAGAAATATGCAAAAACGTTTTTTCTTTATTCCCAAAGAATGGAAACATTTTAGAATTATATATATTCGTGTAAGAATCCCTACTCTCAAGGTTGATAAACGGGCAACTTCCGACCTCCGCTGCTGTACATCAGACAGAAATAGGCACATTATAGGAGACTGTCGGAAGATTAAATGGATGGATGACGAAATCCGTTTTACAAGGTAACAAAAAAATTTTCATTTTGCATGTAAACGGACTTTTTCAATAGAACAAACTTGTCCGAAAGGAGTAGAAACCACAGCCAAAAACCCCAAGCTATAAATCACACAAATCGTTGCCCAGTTTCATCTCTTCCCTTTATATCCACGACAGATGTGTGCGACGGAAGAATCAATACTGTCAATTCCACAGATGAAAGTGAGACATTAAGAAGACATGGCCTGATATTCGTACTTAGTAAACTGATGTTCTAATGAAAGCAGATTACTAATCCAGAAACTTTGATTTTTTTAATAAAATTTACTGCAAGTTTATGGTAGAATGATCGGTTACTATAATAAAAATATAACTTCCGTCACACTCTAGAGAGTAAAATAAATCAAACTCACTCTTCTCACTAAAAAATTATCTAAATCTGCCTGGTGTTTTTGGTAAGTTTATCATGCTCGTTGGTTTCCCATGATAACTATTTTAAAAATCAAATCAAATGATTGTTTGTCTGTTTGTTTGTAGTTAAGCACAAAGCTACACAATGGGCTATCTGTGCTCTGCCCACCACGGGTATCGAATCCCGGTTTCTAGCGTTGTAAGTCCGCAGACATACCGCTGTACCACTGGGAGGCACCCATAATGTATCAGTCCGGCTAAAACGTTCACAGTCTTAAACGCTAAACTAGTTACATTTCCAAAATCAAGTGATTGAGTAAACATTCACAACATGAGGTTTCAGTAGCAAAAAACACATTTCGTAAAATATAGAATTGGCAACAATCATTTTTAACAAACGGTTGGGAAACAACTATCCATTATACCAAAGTTTTATGTTCCTATTTTAAAATCAGTTCAATACAAAAGCTGTATATGACACTAAATTTATGGAACCTCCGCTCTGGACTTGCATATCTATAATGGTGGAACAATGTTGTAGTGTCCTGATTAGTTGTAGCCATGTAGGTTCCTCAAACACTGGAGTACAAGTGGGTCCTTAATAAAAGGTGTAATTCGTCAATCTCGGTTCTCTATAGGAGCAATGTTTGTTTCTTAAAAACAAATGTTTAATTGTAAGATTCAACACGGCCTCTACATTGTACACAAACCCCGAATATAACAAATTCAATAACCTAACAATTAAAGGGAAAAGCCTACTATAATTCCAATGATATATAATAAATAAAGCCATACTATTTACTAAAACAGCTACTTTTGTTGTTACTAACGTGGCAAATAAAATTGCTTAAGTAACGATATACAATAACATAAATGCAAAAAAGTATTTCAAAATCTCTAAATTCACAACTCAACTAATATTAACTGTTCTCATCCTTACGTGAACTAAAGCAATAATTATTTACTGCTAACTGAAGAAGAGTATCGTACAAACGGAAAAATTACACACATGCAGATACAATTACTTCCGATTATCCTAAATGCATTAAAAATTTGTCATTGTAAGCTAAACATTTGAAAATGTACGAGATGAATTAATTAAAAACTTCGAATTATGTAAAAAAAACAAAACAAAAAAAAAACGGACTCACAATTTCAGTAATAACATTAAAACAGAAAGAAAATAGTTTGATGATAAGTCTTCTTCAGTAATGATGAGATTTTCTTCCATGAAAACAAATGTTCTAAAGAGAAGCTCGGTCACTATAGAACTCATTTGATATATACGTGTCTCGTCTTCTGATCGGTATCATTGAAATAGAGTATCAGGTAGACAGACAGACAGCACCGGAATAATATTCCAATCGTTGGTAAAGTGCCTGATTTTCTATGTAATGAAGTCTTCTGCATACATGCATAGAAAATACGGCCACGAGTAAAGCAAAGCTGTATGAAAGTCGTTTAAAATGGAAACAATGATCACGTAACATAACATGAAACAATAACATAAATAACATAACATAAAAATATGATGAATGAGCCACGCGATTTTCTCCAGCTCCAGTACACAGACACTGGTGAATTCTGCTCTAAATCGGCTTATTTTCAATGTCATACTGGAGGGAAATATATCGTTTATCTCAGATGTACATTATTATCCCGGAACTACTTATTTCGAATCCAAATGAAAATCTAAAACTTGTCATCTAAAGAGCTAAATTATTCCAATTTATGGTAAATCTGTATCAAAATTCCATTAAAATAGTTTGTATTTTTGCGATTTCAATATTTATAATTAAATAAGATTATAGAAGTAAAAAATTGGTACCAAATCACAAATAATACCTTAATTCTAATGCTAATTTACTTAGTTATTCAGGATGTACTTGCAAATTAAAAAATCACCATCCTCAAAGACAATCGTTCATAATCATTACACTTCAATATACAGTCATAATGCATCAGTCCGACTAAAACGTTCACATTCTTAAACGCTGAAGTAGTTACAACATTTCCAAAAATATAAAATTGATGTGTTTTTGTTCTACTGTAATTACAAATCCGTAGTGCTAGTTTTCATATTAAATATGGGAACAAATTTCGTTCTTTGTGCGAATGTTTTTTTTTTCCTTATAATGTTTTTAAACATGACTGAGAAATGGCTAACCTTAAAATTACTTATAAGAAATTAAACGCAACTGCATTAAATGAGTTATTCAGTGGAAAGTGTAAAAGAAAAAACAACAACATCCACACTTGATTGATTGTTTACTTGTTTAATTTCACGCTATCTGCGCCAACCGTCCCTAATTTTGAACTGAGACTAGACGCAAAGGAGTTAGTGAAATCCACCAACCACCAACTCTTTTGGCCACTGTTTACCAAAGGATAGTGGGATTGACCGTACTTTATAACGACCTCTACGCCTGAATTTTCGAGCGTGTTCCGTAACGGGTTTCGATCTCAAGACCCGTAGATTGCGAGTCGAGCTCTCTAACTATCAAGCCATGCAAGGTCGCTTCACACTTAAAATAAATGGGAAAAACAACATTAAAGGGTACGCTGTTTGGTGAATGAATGTGGCTGTTTAATTGAACATTCAATAACATTAGTGGTATACTTTCACATTACCTATACAGATTAGTGTGCACATACAAAATTTAAAACGTAGTTTCATGTTTTCAAACTTAACAGTTTACACGACACTGCTCTACTCACAACAGTTTATCACGTTTACTAGTAAATTACTTTTTGCTCTGAAAATACCAGCAGATGTGGTATTAGAGACAATTCAACAAAATAACCATCCATAATTTTTAAATATTCTTAACATGCAGATCCTTTTACTTCCAATGATCTATTTTTTTTTTTCATTGCTAACCCTAAGTGACCACAGTATGTTTAGATTAGGTAAGATTGCAAGTTCGTGTGGAAATGATTCAAATCTGATAATTTTATTTAATTGCTTCTACCTATATTGAAATATACTGGGTACTGATCAAATAAATTTGCCCATGAAAATCAAAGACAAAAATCTTCCATCTTGTTCAATTTGTACAAATTTCTCAATACTTCATTTGAATGTAGTGATTCATGTATTGAATAATTGGGTTTCTGAAAAACTTTGAACTATGGCTTAAAGATTTGATTATACATATATTAAATATATATTCAATTCGAGTGTATTAAAAAACTAACCACTATCATCTTGTAATTTCATAGCTTACAATATATCACAAGCAACTTTTTTTTTATTTAAAAAGATATACATTGAATATGTTGGCCACATCTGAAAGTATGAGTCAGTCATTTCCAGGAATATTCAGGTTATTTACCTGGTTTCGAAGATAATGTTTGCCAATTTCTTTTCTCCGGTTCTCTGATAACAAATGATGTTGCATACAAAATACTTTGTTGATATATTGACTTATTTTTTCATCCATTCCGAAAAGGGAGTTGTGAAGGATTCTATACAAACGTGTGGAGATGTAGATTTTTTTTTTTATCTTTACAGGGGATATAAAGTAGCAAAGTAATATCCACATTTTTTCCATTTTCAAACACGTTTTTATGGTCATTCTAATGTGTCTTTTTTTATTTAGACAATTAAGTGGATGAAATCCATGTAAGCTTTATCCCTTGAATGATTTAACAAAATGTTTTGTTTGTTTATTTGTAGTTAAGCACAAAGCTACACAATGGGCTGTCCACCACGAGTGTCGAAACCTGGTTTTTAGCAGTGAATGTGAGTTTGGCTGAAACAAAATATAATAATTTGCATTTAGAGCTACTTTTTTAGTAAAAAATTAGTGCCAGAAACAGTTTTCAAAACATTTAAGAAATGATTTAGAGATCTACTGGTAACCTCTGGGTTCCCTAATAAATGTATTGACAACATCGTAATTCACAGGTTTGCGATATTATTAACTTGAAATAACTTGTCTGGACTTTATGCCTATTTTCTAAATGCGAGATAAACTAACTTATATTCTGCGAAATGAAAGGCTTCTGATAAACAGTTCTTGTTGTCACCTGCATCATACTTCTGAAATATCCTAACTTTCGTAGTTTCTGCCTTTTGATAAAAAAGTTCAAAAGTGAAGTATATATATCATTCTGAGTTTTAAAAAAATGTAAAAAAAAGCGAAGTTGATGCTTTCTGCCAATCTTAAAGTTTATATAGTTTTTACGCCAGGACAATGTACTGAATTGTATGGTTCTCACTGACTGCGCCTAACAATATATGAAAACTGATCAGTATACAAGTCGTGAGTTCATTTGTATGTGTGTGTGTGTGTGTGTGTGTGTGTGTGTGTATATATAAAACAGTGGCTGACATTTACATCTTTGGCGTTGATGACAGCTATAACAACTAAGTATTGAAATTCTAAAATAATTAAAGTTCAATTATAAGTCACTCAAGATAATCACAATTCATGTATCGCTGAGGAACAGGAATCTTTATATCTGAAAATATGAAATTTTTGGCAACCATACAACTTTTAAGTCGAAATATAGATACTACATAAACCCCGAAATAAACTCTACTGCATAAAAAACTTTTAACTTTATGTTCCTAAAAACTGGCCCAAAAGACATTATTCTGGGAACAAAAAAGCACTGTAGATAAAACTGATGATGATGATGTTTACCCTTTCATTGAATAGTGTTTTAACGTAGTGTTCGTGTGCGAATTACCACAACTTCAATAACCTATTAATGCATGATGGACTTCTTTGTCCTTTTCTTTACTCTCTAGTATTAGTTTCAGAATTAAAAACTCAACTAATCCCCAAGATAAAGTGAGAGGAACACCACCACCATAAATCATGTGTAAAAATATAAGTTAAAAAAATGACAGCATAAAAACGTTAATTACCTACGACTTTTTTTCCTTAGATCACAGAATTATAACAAGAACTTTGTAAAAAGAATAAATACGTGTTTAAAGATTATAAAGAAGCTAATTCACAATTCTATGTCATAATTCATGCTCTGTTATCACATTCTATGTAATAATTCATGCTTCTGTTATCATATTCTACGTAATAATTCATGCTTCTACTATCCAGAATGATAAAAGCATAGAATGTGAAAATAGAAGCATGAATTATTACGTAGAATATGATAACAGAAGCATGAATTATTACGTAGAATATGATAACCACTTTGAGCAAAGCTCTTATTTTCTTACATTCTTTAAACGTTGGACATGTGCTCTCTCTTATTCTCAGTAAAAACAACTAATATTTTTATTACATAAATCATGTATTGTCTGTCGCAAAAACTATGTATTCTCCGTTCAAGTAGTATAATCTTCTAAAACGCTCCCAAATATTCCATTGTTATCGCAAAATTAAAACTATACTGACTGACACAAACAACTCAGCATCAGAGTAGAAATTCAGAAACATTTACAAAAAACAAAACAAAAAACGCATCTGCCATACAAACAAATTAAAACGACCACGTTTTCCATTAAAAGTGACTTGTTAGACTAAAACCTAAAAGTATTCAATAACAATTATTTTTATTTAACCTAGCCAGAACCGTATTTTCAAGGTTGAATAGCACAGAAAATAAAGAATCTGACACGAGGCATAGCCATGAAAAAATGTCGAGATGTAGCCTATAACGCGAGGATTCTTCTTAGGCTAGAAAATTTTTTATACTGGAAGCCAGCTGCTATGCATTTTATTCATACTGATCCCATCCACGACATTCACAAAAGAAAAAAAACAAGTTTAAAGATTACATAAAACAGGTCTTTTTTCCTTTCTGCTCTCCTATAAACCAAGTTGAGTATCTCAAAAATACAAGTGAAAACGTAATCTAATATACCCACTTGAGTGCTTTGGAGTGTTTTTTCTCCCAACAGCAAAAACAAAAATAATAAGTCTAACTTTCATTTTGGAAAATTTTCTTAACTTCAATCTCTTTTTATATCCCG
>NW_013665701.1:1044175-1054705 GCF_000517525.1 Limulus polyphemus | reverse complement strand
ATGTCTATTTAAATATATTTACACATGGCTTGTGTATATATAGTAGAATGAAAACAATTAAATTTGTCATTGTTGTTTTTGACGTCGATTCAACTCACATCTGGCATACGAACTTGCATTACTGGTTATACAGAAAATAGAGTATATAAAACGGGGGGAAAAAAGATGTAACTTTTCCAAATTTATGCACTTACGTTGTACTGGGGGTGTGTCCATATAATTAAAATGTTCACTAATTTGTTCGAAAAGCTAAATCCTGTTTTTCAACCTCTCTAATTCCTGTTTTGTGAATGTAAGTTGTAGTTTTTACTCTGAATATATTGGCTTAAAACAGCTGTTGAGGCGTTTACACGACGGTTAAACGGAAACTCAAGTTCCATACAACGTAGATTACATGCAGATGTCGACGAGCTTGAGGCAAGAATCTACGATTTAACGAGCCAGCTGTTCGATTTGCTATACTTAAATATGGATGTCCACAAATTGAAGTCATTGAGATGAGTGACATCTGGCGCAAAGCACGTCATGGTACGCACGGATTTGATGTAATTACCTGCATGTTACCAAATCTGTATAATACATCTTCCCACAAAGAGGTCGTAATGCGTACAAAGTTCACTCTTATTGATGGAACCAACGCTAACAATTACCGTTATCAGAGAAACTGGTAATACAGCATGGTATACGTTCCGCTACGACAGCACCCTCTACCAGAAATACGAAAGAAGCGCATAATAATAATAAAAAAATTGTTTATTTGTCAGAGAACTTCTACGAATATTGAGATTACCTATACATACTTCACATCTAACCAGTAATCCTACCTTAGCCGCAGTGCTTACGGGTGAGAAGATGATTCTCACTACCCTTGTATTTACACGAAATAGACAGCAACGACAGATTACTGTTATTACCCGTTAGAAAATGCAACCTACTTGAAACTTGCACTGACGCCCCCACCTTAATATATCTACACGTGCTTTATACACACCAGGAGGCTCGAACTACTGCCGCTTGTGAGCTGATAAAGTGCAGGTTGTAAAACTAAACAAATCTTAGCCCAGAAATTCTGATGATACACACCAATTTGTAAAGATAAAACAAACTTGCTTATTTTTATAAATTTGCTAGAAATCTATAATAGCCACATCATGGTTCAATTCCCTTATAAACTACTCTTAGCCGAATCTTGTGCCCATCTCGTACCATTCAGACAATAACAAATACCCGTAACTAATCATCTCTCTTTCTCGCTTTCATTTCTGTTCTCGTTTTAAACCCGTTGTAAGAGGAGTTTCATTTCTCAAAGGGACTTATCAAGATAGAGCTGTGAGAGATGAATAATTGAACTCCTTCCTCGTGTTCAATTTTAAGCCTCTTGGCCTCCTTTTCCGTACCTGTGTCGTTATGTCTTTGGTAAAATCTTTCTGTCTTAACACAGTTTATACATTAATTATAAAATGGAGTGTTCGTCCACATTTCTTCTTTTTCAAGATATTTTGATATTTTCTGCAGAGAATAAATTTGGTGGAAGGTATATTTCATACATTATAATCATCATATCTGCCCAAAATACATCATATAGTTTATCGACCTAAATGTTACAGAGAGACATGCAACAAACTAATGAAGATATGTATAATCACTACCTATTTACCAATATGTGGTGTGATGATGTTTTATAACGATAACCATACTGCAGTCACGTTAATTTCGTGTTGAAGTTGTACTCAACAATTCAAGTTCATACTAGTGAAAAGTAATTTAGTTTCAGATAATTAATTCTCTGCAACTTAAAAACGTTAAGAATCCACAAAGTGATGTGAAATAAATTAACAACCCAAGATGGAAATAGTTGATTTTCCTTTCAATTCCTGGGTGCACTGTGTTGTAGCTAGTTGATTTATTCATTCATTTGGCTTGAACGAGATTAAAGTTATAGGTAAAAGCATCATATATGTATCCTATATATATACTTATGTAAGGTGAATATATTGAAAGGAGCACAAAATCCTAAAAGTTATATACAAATTACGTTCATGTCTATGTTTTACGCGCAGCTGGGGTTGCCACTCAAATCTTTTCGCTCAATTGGTATGTTGTGTTTGATATGTGAACACGAACTTATGTTTGCATTTGATACTTCTTCTGGCCAGCCTTTATGCAAATTACAAAAATACCTGTGTAAACTTAAGTTTCTTCTACAAGATAACAGACTTTACGCATTCTCAGCAACAAAGAATTTGTAAACGAAGTTATACAATACGAAAATAAATAAAATACCAACGGATCATTTAATAAATCTTATAAGCTATTATCATACATCTCTTAAATGATATCCACTCTCTAACAATGTCAGGTTAAAAGATCAAACAATTCTTGAAATAAATATTTTTATGCCTCTCTCTTTGATCGACTACGACATTAGGAAAACATATTGCATCTGCTCATTGGTTGTTTGCAAAAGAATGTATTTTTGGCATTTTTACAAAAATTTTTAAAACTAAGTCACTCAAATCAATAACCAGTTAAAGAATTCAATACCTGGTGAAATCAAGTGTGTGTGTATTAATTCTAAGTAATAAAAACGTATCATATCCCATATTTTTGTGCACGAACAGAATTTCTACAAGTAAAAGAACAAATATTAAATACTATTCAAGTGATTTATGTCTATTAATAAAATCAAACATTTCTGTGTATTGTTAACTGAACAGATTGAACTTATCCTAGTTGTTCATATTGTTGCTTTCCTGAGGAAACACAGCATTATTGCGTATTAGTTTCACTGAATGTATGCAACATATTCTTGTTAAACATCCGCCAGCTATACAATTAATTATATGTTGTTTTTTTAAGTGTTACATTCAATCAAACTTTGTGAAATTTGTATTATTAACTTGATCATAAAATAAACATTCTGGGTGTAAATCTTAGTCTAGTAATAAAATAAAGTGACAATCAAATGCGACAGCGAAGAATTTTATACAAATACCTTATAGTGGAAGACAGTTAATTTAGTGCTACGAAAAGTCATATGGTACATGATCGATTAATAATTTTAATATAATTCTAGTTTTAAACAAATATTTCCAAAAAGAAACTATCGAATCAAGGAATAAAATGTTCTAGCATACCACAGAATGGCACTGCTAATGTTACAAAGTTGCAGAAATATAATGTAAAAATGAAAGAATAACTAACTGTATGGAAAAATTAAAATACAACTTTTATTACAACAGGAGAAGCTACTTCATTATCATACGGTTTAATACTATTCTACAGAAACACAAATAACACCGTAAACAGCTCTTACCCTGGTTTTTCGGTAGTATCTCCAGTTAGCGTGGATCACTTTTCGATTCTTCTTCTTCTTCATTTCGATTAAGTTTCATCAAAGAAACAAAATGTCACATCACGACGAAAGGTAGTCTGTAGCCTACACTTGCTCAAACAAACTTTGTCATAAAAACGGCGCGCAAGCTTAGAGAGTTGTATGTATAAATATGAAAAGTACATTTTATTGTTGAGTTTTCAATGAAAAACCGTAGTCTTTTAGGAAGAAAATGAAGATCAATCTCTATACATGCTAATATTTTTCATATAAACAAGGCTGAAAATGGATTTTAAAACAACATGTCACTGGATTTTGTCTGGAGTATTTCTTTTAAAACACCATATATGCATGTATGTATAAACTGAAAAGACAAGTATGTGACAGCGTGGCAATATAATCTGACTAAGACGTGCTTCACTGGTTATTACTTCAAAAGTAGCAGAGTGTAAAATTGGTAGGATGTGCATAGTCAAAACATCCCTGAAGAGGTCTCCAACCACAATAACTCGGGTTGGGTGTGCTCCTGCCAATATAAAGTCGTCCAAAAAGATCAATATATTTCTGCTCTGAAGTATAAAAAAAACGTACCTCTTGTGTACTGCAGTGAAGATGGTTTAATTTATTACAGGTCTTAACAATGTGTGTATGTTCACATACATGCATATATACATACACACGCACAAGCGTGCGAGCAATGTTAACAACTCGCAACTTCCCTTATGTAGATAGTATAGCCAACTTATCAATCAAAGGAGGTTCCAGTACGGTAGTGTACATTGTGTACAGTTCAAAATATTTACATCCCTACAACACATGTGATGAAATGTAATTCTTTTTTAATGTTTTGAACAGTTAGTGATGATATCTAGTTTCTTTCAGAAACTTTTTACACAGCACATCAATGTTTCATCACTCGTGTAACGACAAGATATCAACATTTTATTTAGTCTATTATCTACAGTAGAAAATTAAAAGTGATAGCCGTTTACGAACCAGAAAAGTAAATGATGTATAGGAAGTTCTATTGTTAAATAATGAAGTATGTACACAGTCGCCTGACTATCATGAATTTTTATGACCTTTTTGTTACACAATTTCATACCCCAACTCAATTAGATTTAATGTAACAATGTTACTACAATCGTAATATGTCATTGAAGGGAGAAATAACGATATTCACTATAAATGTGTATTATCTGTACATCAGGAGAGTTGAGCGCAAATGAGGCTATTTTACGCATGGATATTGAAATTATTTGATGCTCCACGAAAATGCAGATTCCAGCTGATCAAATTCATCCCATGTGGGCAAATATGCTTTATTAGGCTCCATACAAGGCAACCAATCATATGATTACACAGGGACATAAGGAGATTAGAAAAACAAAAACTTAAGTCTGTTCAATTTTATTATCTCTTGGCAAGAGATACGTAACCCTAGAGAATGCGTGTGAGCCTCAAAACCTGGTTGTATTTTAGATACAAGTTGCTTAAATGATAATCCGTGCACTGATTATTGTAGGATTATGAAAAGAAACTATTATTCATTTCACCATTTTGTAATTTGCATGCGTGCATCATCTACCAAACTACTTTATCTCGAAAACACATATAAAAGAATCTCCAAGCCATTTTTCACTTACCCCAGGTAATGTTTTAATGTTGTGTAGGGCATTCTGAGCTTCCAGAGCCGCCTTCCGGGCATAAAACGTGACAAAGCAGCAACCTGAAAAAGGAAACAAGAATAAATTCAACCACCATCCCCAATGGTCTGTAGTGTCTGCCTCAGTAGAAAGTTCTTCTGGGAAACTGCTACACGCGCGCCACAAACTAATGGTAAAATGTACTGCTTACCAATCAAAGTAATATTAACAACAACAAAAGAAGTATTACTAATTTTCACTATCTATTCCCAATAAAGAAATATTTCGTAGATTTTGTGCTTCCATTCGGGCTTTGTTGTTACCTGGGCTCTTTAATAGGGTTAATTATAACGTGAACCTTTTGCAAACGCTATGGAAGAATCTCGATTGGTTGTTAGACTGTATGATTTTGTTTGACGTGCGGTATGAAAAAACGTGCAGCATCTTCTTATAATATAATTACTTTATCAATAGTAAAAGATGTCAGATTTTGCATGTTTTTTATTTTAGGTATTAGGACATCAAATGTCGCAAACTCGTCACAGAACACGATTTTATGAAGTTTAAAAAGACAACATCAGGAATTTAAACAAAAACTTATTTAACATAAGACGACGGATACAGTAACATAAAATGTTCATAAAACACAAAAACTATCATGTTTAATGCTATTAATATCTCAAGTTAAAAACAAAATGAACTTCTTATTTAGTTTTTTTTTAATATGATATCAATAATAAAGCTTAGGAATAAAATAACCAGTATTTTAAACGGATGTCTCATTTAGAATTTTCAAAACAACAACGATACTAACCAGAAAATCAAAACCACGAACACTATTACATTTAATATTTCATCTAGTATGTTGGATTTCAAAAGTTTAATATCTCAGCATAAAATAACTGACCAATATTATACCATTTAAATTAAACTTCGTTATGAGAAAAATCGATTTCTGTCAAATGCCATAAGTGATAAAAGTTGTTAATATTTCCTATCAAAATTACCAAGTGAAATTGGAAAAAAAATTAAACTTCGCCAAATAGTATATGAACGCAGCATTGTCCGGATATTTCTGTTCGCACTCACGAAGTGAAACATGGAAACTCTTCTGTTGAATTATGTGAATGAGATGTGAAATGTTAAACAAATAGGAACACGTGGCAAATAATATAAAAGGCGCCTGTGGAGGCAAATTCCCTCCTTGTTGAAACATCTTTTTCTCTTTATTATCAAAATAAAAGCTTTCAAAAGTCTGTTCAATATCTAAGGAGGGAACAGTAACAAAATTTCGGAAGATAACTGTTCTGATTCCGAAATGTAAAAACGAGCATAACTTCATTAATGAATTAACCGAGAGCAGTTATTTTTAGAAGTTATCAGGGGAACTCCATTTTACTTTATTCCACTAAACTGGCAAACAAGTAATGTAATCTTATCGAATATAAAAAAAATAAATAAAAACACTCGTATAATGACACTGACTTCCTAAACTTGCTTGAAACACGAATAATAGCATCCCTGTTAGTGGCATACACTCGAATTTACATATTAAGCACATGTCCTCTCTACACCTGGTTATTAAGGTTACTGATACGATCCTCCCGAGATACCCATGTTATATATTAATTTGTCACTTTTTTTTTTTCTAAATCGTTAAACAAAAGAAGATTTAGTTACATAAGTCAGAACGAAGTATAATAAACAGAAGTATCTTACCTATTTTGACTATATAATGAAAATTAACAAAATACAAACTATATCAACGGGCTTCTATTTTTCTTTCCCATTTGTTAAAACTTTGAACTTAGGGATAGGTTTGTTTGTTTTATCGAAAAGCTAAACAATGGTTATCTGCGTTCTGCCCATCGCAGGAATCGAATCCTAGATTATTGAATTATAAGTTCGAAAAATTACCGCTTTATCACCGGGGGACGTTACACATAGTTTATATATATTTTTATTTATCTGTAACAAAAATGAATAGTAAATGTAGTCATTACCAATATTACTGGCTCATACTTTTTCACCGATTTTTTTTTTTTTTCAGTTTTAACGCTTCTTTATATAAAATGTTTCAGCCTTAAGCCCTAAACAAGGCAATAATAGGTTCCAGTGCCTGTTATGGCAAAGCAACCTTGGTTCGAAGAGTAAATGAATCAATAAAATGGGAATACGTCTCTTATGTACAAAATGATGTAACAATCACCTAACAACATGAAATTCTTATTTCAAATTACTTAGCTCTAGAGAAGCTGGGGCCAAATGCAATATTAAGAAAATGAGTAAGTTATATGCTGTACAGAAGTTGAGTGATAAATCATTCGTTTTTGAGTAAGGTATGTCTAGTCTGAGTGTTCGATCTAGTAACTACTTTATTTATACGTTCTCGATTTCTACAAATTTTGATACATATTAATTAAATGGGTAACCTATTAAATAAATCTCATAATTTAATAGTTCTTGACAAAGGGGGGGGGGACTAAGAACCACGAAGTACAAAACACTTTTATAAATATTTATTGACAAAAGGGTAATTTTTGAGGCTCCATTTCAAAGGCTTCTCACGGGAGATAGCTAAGTGATCTACAAAAACGAATAACAAGAGAAAATTCAAGTAGATTATTAAGATGAAAACTAAATATTAGGAAATATATTCCTCACTCTTAACTTTCACACACACACACACACACTGTCAATTAGCTGATAAAATTTCAACCACAGCTACTACAGTCTTAAGAAAAGGTAGTCATACAGGGGGCACTTTAAATGCAACAGAAGACAACCACCAGGCTTCAACAGAATCGCTCTAAACGCTACATGGTTAGTATCTATTCAGTAACTTAATTGTGACTTGGGTTAGTTTTTTTAAGCTACAGAAATTTTCCAAATCTCATTAGAGATAGGAGGTTTACAGATGTTTCAGTTTGTAAAGTGTATATTTTTCCAAAAGTTTAAATACTGTAACCTGAATACTCTCTCCTTAAAGTTAGAAACATCTGTATTCCTGTAAAGGATGGGTGTGAAATAGAAATGAGATATCAACAGCTGTAAGTAATCTTGAACACGTTATCTCTGTTATTAACATAGATAGGTTTGAATAAAGCCTTCTAAGGAGTATAAAACAGACACTTGCATGGGAACATTGAACATATAGAGACTTGTTTCTACTGACGAAAGTGATACATATGAATAATGATAAAGGTGTAAATTCATTTTGAAGTGTTGGTCAGACTGAATGAAGCTAAGGACGAAATGCAACACATGCTGATATTTTGTTTGCTTATTCTGTCGAGATAACAAAATCGATGACGTAAACGTCTCCATCTAGCACAGTATGAGCATATATAACATCTTGTAACTTTACTTGTAACTTAACTTATATATATATTATTTATGTAAAGTTCCAAGATGTTAGAAGCGATTTGCCATGCTTGTCACTACATTTGTCCACATCTTCATCCAAAACCATCACTTGCACCAAAATAAAATGACTTTGACTAACTCTTAAAATTACCATTTCTAAAGAGAAAGAGAGAATAGCATCGCATTCATCTTCATTTATTCAAAGCATTAGTGTAAATAACTTTCTACTTTTTACTTCTTAGTCGCGTCATTACAATGCCAAACAATAGAATCTTAAGATAAGATCTGTTAAACCTCAGAGGTATGTCACTTCAGCATGGAAAACCCCAGTTCAAAGGTGGTGATATTTAACATCATTACACTTAGAACTCTTTCATTTTATTAGAGTTAAAAATATAAGTATTATTAAACATTCAAAAAACCTTATCTTGACAGATGATGACGCCAGGATCTTAAAGCACTAGTGGAAAGTAAAAATCTGCTGGTAATTAGGGAAAGCGAGATATATCACACAAAGCTAAACGTAAGAACAAGACGATGAAAAAAATTCCATTTACCAGTTCTTGTTTCATTTTATGTTGTTAGTGGGTGGTCACAAGTGAACTATTCATGGTAATATCAAAGGGTAAGGTATACGTTGATATTTCTTTAAATCCTTTATCCAAAACCTTACTGACATATAATCGATATTTATCCTACTACTGATCGACTAAACATATGAACAAAATTAAGATAATTCTACATTAGCCAGTTTTTTTTTTTGTTTTTTTTTCTAACTTAAACACCTATAGAAGCGGACATACAGTGCCAAAGTCATTATGTTGCTCTGGTCTAAGTAAACAAACAATTCAAATCAATATCACCAAACCACGGTTTTAAACATCTCTCTCGTCTAAATATTTGCATTAACCATTCGATGTGCTGTCCAGGAATCCATTTATATTTAAATTTACCATAAGGATTACTATTTACTACACGCAAATATTCTAAATTAGCTTTTAAGTCTAAATATTTTTCAAAGTTTTTGTTTTACGCTCATATGTGTTTTTCATATGCTTTAAAAATGCAGCATTATAATAAAATCACGTCTTTACGATGTGACGAATTTATTATTATGACAGTTATGGGCGTAAGGGATCTGATTCACCTAGTGAAGTTCCATTTACTAAAAGTAAACTGATCACTGAACAAGAAAATGATCTGCAGATCTCTTCACTATTTAAATATCCACTCCCAAAAGATGAATTGGAGAAAGTTCCAAATGGTTCTTTTTTTCAAAAATGGTGTGTTTATGAGGAAATAGAGACCACCAGATGTGCCAGCTTCAGAGGACTGGGCTATTGTTTATCAAATTGTTGTTCCCAAAGCATATCGTTCTGAAATATTGAAAGTCGCCCATGGACCCCCCCCCCTCCCCCAAATGGGAGATAATTTAAGTGACAATTTGGCCAAAAATTAGGCAAGACGTTTCTCAGTTTTGTAAAACTTGTCATATCTGTCAGTTAGTCGGAAAATCTAACCAGAAAATTCCTGTTGAAACCTATCCCAGCTTTTCAAGAACGTAAGTTCCGTCCTGAGGACATGGTTTTAGTATTGTTACCCAATATGTGATATCAAAAAAGAAAAAGAGAGAAAGAAAAAGAAAGAAAGAACAAAGACTGTTAAATTGCAGTTTATCACTATAAGAGTATGATTTGGGGATAACCCATGTCAAAGGGTGGATAACATTTGTGCTGATGTACTTTCACGTGGTATGCAATTTTATTATCACAAGATTATTTGTATTAATTGTGTTCTATACTGCCATGATTATTGAAGTTGTATAATCCTTTGAATAATGTGTTATATATAATGTAAGGTTGTCAACGTATATATAATATCTTAGTTAAAAATTGTCTAACGTCAATTTTTAATTCTCTAAGGAGGGAGTTGTGACGAATTTATTTTAATATCAACGTTTGTTTAGATTAAGTTTATATTTTAAAACATACATAGCTTACAGTGTTAAATATGTATTGCGAAACTTCCTCCTATTCCCCAAAGTTGAAGAAGATTCTCGAGAGTAAGAATCAACAATATTTGTGTGTGTGTGTGTGTGTGTGTGTGTACTTAAAGCTTGTGTTAGCGTCATTATTGTTACGTAAAACTGAAATTTCGAGAATCTCTCCACACACCTATAAATAT
>NW_013665701.1:1035707-1043525 GCF_000517525.1 Limulus polyphemus | reverse complement strand
CAGACCATTCAAAATTGTAATACGTAACAACGATCATTCACGGGGACAATTTTCTCCAAGGTACAAGAAAAACAAACAAACAACAAAAAAGAACAATAAAACAATCCTAAATACTCGCAAAATATGGTTATTCGGTCATATGCATGTCCATAAAATATAACTGTTTTTTTATCATACATGTGCACAAATTAATTATTGTGTTTGGATTTCGTGTGCTTTTCGCCGTTTATTTCTAACCTACAAAATGGCTTCCTCTCTCTTAAGACAATACCACAAGAGAAGCATGAATCTGAACGACAAAAACTTAATTTGTGAAATCAGAGAAAACGAAGAACGTTATTCTTGTAAATCAACATTCTCTATACAGCTCAAAACAGATTTAATTCTTGAGCTTCCCACATAAAAAGCCAGAAAACAACAGACTCTCTTTTGCCATTTGTTTCCTGACTTTCTCTTTCTTTGCATCTCAAAGCCGAAACCATTTTTAAATTACTTCTTGTAATAGTGAAATACCATATTCCTGATATTCAAATAATGATACGGCATTACACAATGCAGAGAGGATTTTTAGCCGTTATAGATATAACTTGTAACAACGAACGTATAACATTCTACCAGGCAAGTAGAAGTACCGCTTCTGCCTAGGTTAGATAAAAAAATACATCGTCAATTGCAAATTCTGAACAGTTGATCCAAGAAGCCCAGCAAAAACATCACTTACAAGTGAATAATAACGTGACGGGTCTCGCCAAACATCAATTAAAAAATCAACAGCATGAAAAGCTCGAGGCGCAGAGGGGACCTTTTCTATATGCTAATTCTCCATCGCTTAACTGTGTATATTAAATTAAATAGGCAGCCTTAATTACTTCTTCTTTAGGTTCTTCGTGCTACTACTGGTGGCGTTAAATCGTGTCATGCTTGAAATGGGTGATGAGTCAATAAAAGATGAAGGGTATATGTATGTAGCTGCAACTAGGTGTCAATAAGAGGAGAATAGTATATAACTCTACATGTATATAGCTGCAACTAATTGCGTATACCTGACGAACTATTAGCGAGTTTCAAACACCTTTTTATTCACTAGTATAGTAAGTACATGTTATGTTGTATGCTTCTGAATGCAGCTATGGTTTTAAATTGTCCACCAAAAATCAAAATATTAAACTCGATAAAATGTGTTTTTAGACTTCCACTGTCGTATTGGTCTGACCCGAGATTTCAAGACAATCCCACAATACTACTGAGCTACGAAGGAGTCCTTATCTATGCGAAAGTGTGTCATAATGACTTGTTTTTGAACAGTCGGGAGTGTGTATTTATACCTAGGGAAGAAACTCGTATATACTCATGAATTATTTCATACACTAGGCTAACACTGATAATAAAACAGTAGAGTAAATCAGATAACCAATAGTGATACATGAAACATGACAAGCAATTAAAGAGAAACAAGTCAAACTACAGAGCAACGAGGCGACGCTACGACTCCATTAGTACAAAAAAAAATGTTAATGCCCATTTCGAGACAGCCGGAAAGTTAGCTGGGTACGAAAAACCAACTGGAAACCGCAATGACCATTGAATCTATAAAATGTTTTATAGTTGGCTTTGAAAGACATAAAGCAGCGATCGTTACTCAGCAAAAACGTATAAATAATCACTGTAAAACCAACAATTTCACTCGGTCTTTAACGGATAACCTCCTTAATAACGCTAATTGTCTCAGCCACGATCGAATTCACCACGAAACTGACCAAGCAAAATATTTTAGCATGTGTTGTTAACTCAGCAGTTGACATACATGCAGAAATAGTTGAAACGTAACAAAATGGAACTTAAGAAATTCTACACACACAATTACTAACATTTAAAAAAACAACAGTAATCTTTAAAACCTTAATCACTTGCATATGGTGAATTCACCCTGTTTTATTTCTCACGTAATTCTAATACAAAAACAATGAATATACATACTTGCGCGTGTGAGAAATATTAATATCGAGTACTGCGCAGTATCTAGTCTTTACAGACATTAGGATGAAGGAGCACGGTCTTTACATTTGTTTGTTGTTAAACACAAAGGTGCACAATGGGCTGTGTCCACTACTGATATTGAAACTCGATTTTCGACATTAAAAGTCTACAGACTAGCCGCTGTGTCACTGAGGGGCGCTTATTTAGAAAACAATAAATATATATATGGAGCAGAATGAAGCACCAAGTCTTTATAGAGACAATAATTTATTGCAGTTACAATCTAAATGACGATGAGATACCTAATCTTACACAGACAATATTAAGAACGGTATTTTTCGGAATATAAGACGCACCGGTGTATAAGACGCACCCTTATTTTGAAGACAAAGTTTTGGGGGATAAAGCAACAGTCGCATTTGAAAGATTTTTATTGAACAAAAATTCAGTTTGATACTTTAAAAATTAGTATATATTGTTCTAAACACAAAAGAGCTCAAAACATCAAAATAAGAAAATACCGTAAATCAAAAAAGGTTTACTGTTATTTAGTTTGGTTCAAAACCTACAAAATCTTCATTGCTTTCACTGTAATTTACTTTTTTATTATTTAGGGACATTACAAGTAGTTATGTTTTTAAAAGAAAAAACTACTATTGTTATAAATAACACATTCAATTGAACTAAACTATGCATGCCTATTTAAATATATTTACACATAGCTTGTGTATATCGTGTATATATATATACACACACATATATATTATTCAAACTTTCGGTGTATAGGACGCAAGCAGATTTTGACATCAAATTTTTTTGGTAAAAAGGTGCGTCTTATACACCGAAAAATACGGTATTCACCGTGCGTCTCTCTCGTACGACAATAGTTTCGAACTTTTTCTGACTCAGGAACCATTTGTAAACATTTATAATCATAGCTTTAGTGTAAAAAACCAACAGCCGCTTTACTAAATACTTATCAAGAAAGTAATTAAAACTATTATATATTTTCAAAGCATGTTCGCCATAATTTCACACATTTTGACAGCACATGAGTTAAGAAACGATGTCATACTGCTGTATATAAGGCATGAATGATGGTTCTAGTAAACAATTAACAAAAAATTAGTTTTTTTACAAAGGAAACTACCATATATCACCACAAAAGCTACTCTTTTACAACCAAATATTCGTCTTTATCTTCAGATATGTTTTTAGTACAAATGTAAATCCAAAACAAAACTTTCTATATGTTATTTGATTTCTTACAAGATAATTACAAAATAAAGTTATCCTTAGAGCGTATGCTGCTGTATGTAGGATAGAAAAAGTATGTACTTCAGGCATGTAGACATTTGTAACTGCGTGCTGTAATACTTATTAACGTATTACATTTTGTACAAAGTGAATCAATATACAATCAAAATGATTCACAAATATTTAAAAATGTCTGTATTATTGAGTCAGGTCGATCTAACAAAGCATGCAATTCTCATATTTTCTCTATATGAGAAATAAGCAGCTTCAGCCATCTGTCTTTACCCGCTAGTAATAAAACTAGTTTGCGCATAGTTTTATTTGTATTCTTAGGCAACCACCATAATCACCAAGTTTCGTACACAACCACCAGTCATCGTAAACCAAGGTTGGCTAAATTATAAGGAAAATATGCGGCAGCCTTTTCTCCCATCCGTCTTGCAGGTCTCGACTGCCCCAGATATCCGCCTGCCTATCACTAGACCACGCGAGGAACAATTACAAATTATGTATGTAGAAGCAGGGAAAATAGATGGACGTTTCATCGTAAGAGACCCCAAGCTATCAATCTGCGTGTAATGCGGCAAGTCGAGCAATTGGATTATACACATACCTGCCACATACGTAGAGATTTCCGTGCACGACATGCTCAGTTCAGTCTGTTTGAAACAGAGAAAAAAGCTATTTATAAGATGAAATGTTGCTGTTCTTTTAAACTTCAGAAATCACTTCACATCAGACTTCCTAAGTTAAATATTCTGAAAGAGCATTTAAAGTGTGACAACTATAGTTTTTGAGCAGAGTGCTTTGCCACATCCAGTTTTAATGCGAACGTTTCATAAGACTTTTCATTTTAATATCAGGTCATACAGTCTATTTGCATAGCTACCAAAAGAATGGAATAACCCCATATGAAAAGTCTAAATAAAATGCTAAACCAGATAAATCACTGTAGATTCTGCACGTTAAAAACAGTTATGAACTAATTTAGCAGAACGAAATAATACTTTGGAATAAATTCATAGACACACAAAGTATGACAGTCGAAAAAAAAAGAAGTTTGCTTTCTAATTTATTAAATTTACATATTTAAAACCATAATACAAAATAGTCTTGGCTACATTCACACACGGAGTTTTGATAACGAGTTATTTTCATTTTCCAAAATCAGTACAACTACAGGTTTTAAGTATATTGCTTTCATTCACAGGCTTAACTTTTTTATCAACGGAAGTTATAGGAAGTATAAGTCTTACACAAAGTGGTAACTGAAATATAATTCAAAATTAAAGAATCGAAAAGATTGCAGCAAAATTATTGAGTCATTTTCCAGCTCATCATAATGGAAGAAGAAGAGCTAAGCTAACTTCATATTTGGATAGTATATAAACATAATTTCTACGTACAAAGTTAACATTTGTGTCACAAAAAAAGCAAAAACCCGTTCATCGTTTTTCGTATAATTATTTTGTTTTAATATGTTTGTTTGTTTGTTTTTGAATTTCGCGCAAAGGTACACGAGGACTATCTGCGCTAGCCGTCCCTAATTTAGCAGTGTAAGACTAGAGGGAAGGCAGCTAGTCATCACCATCCACCGCCAACTCTTGGGCTACTCTTTTACCAACGAATAGTGGGATTGACCGTTACATTATAACGCCCCCTCGGCTGAAAGGGCGAGCATGTTTGGTGTGACGGGGATTCGAACATTTTTTTTTTTAATATGAGCTTTACTACAAAATTACGGACATAACTTTTGGTTAAAAAGTTGTACGCCTTGATACACAGTGAAGCTTCACAGGCTAGTCCCAAAAAGAATGAGCTGAATAGTGATTGTTTGTAATTAACTGGTAACATTTACTAATTTTTTCACATACCTACAGACAAATGGTTCTAAATGTTTCTACTCTAAGTTAGTTAATATAATGGCGCCTGGGTCCCTTAGGTCAAGAATTATTAAATATTAAGCCCCAAGCTTCCATTCTCTTTCTCCTCCAAATAAAGAAAAAAGCTAACTGTTTACTATCACGCAAACAGGTCATCGCTCATGAAGCTTCGAGTGGCGCTGGTCCACGTATTGGGTCTCTAATCATCTGCTGACGTCTCAATCAAACGGGAAATCTAGGCCAAGTGCTACGCGATCCCAAACCTACTCAAATACTGCCTTCAATTTATCTTTTACATAAAATGTGCATAATATGTATTAGTTTTCATACTATGTCCATCAAAGTTGACATATAATTCTTTAGAGAAAAGGCTTGAGTGGAAAATCTTTTATTACTACATTTTTTTACACGAAACTCCTTTGTATGCCACCTCTAAATGGCGCTCAGTATGTCGAACAGCGTATGAAAGCGGACATTTAAAAGCCGGGATGTCTAGTTAATCGAATTAATTCTGACTTGCAGCCTAGCACTGCTCTCTAATGTATAGTTGGCAATGGTTTAAGAGCTTCTCCTTGTTCTCGTGGTGCAAAATGGTGAAGCGAACCACAGTCTCGGTTGTAGTTTAATGATCTTCTAGCGTGTGGCACTGGTTGACATGCTGATTAAGCTGGATTAATCACTCTCTCCCCTTCCCGGGTTCCTATGTTATTGGTCCAGCTAGTACACAACCTTAGTCCAATTCTACATTAGATCCACGGTGCTGTCATAAGCTTGATAATCACGTTGACAGGCGACAAAACCACATGAAGCTGAAACGCCTGTTTATGCCTCAGTCATAAGAAAACCAACTCTACCTACTGAACAAAGCGATACGAAATGACTCATTCACAGATGAAGGTCAGAACGTAGGAAATATAGCAGTTTACCGAGTGAACGAGAACATGAAGAGTGAGTAGGAAGCTGTGTCATTACAAGGAAAGGATGACTAAACGACTCTCATCATGGTGAAAGGAATGTAATGCATCGAAAATATGAGTATTTCCCAGATGTGAGAAATAGAAACTTTCAACCATTTGTTGTACCCTTGACCATCTTAAAAAAATAAAACAAATAAAAACGAATTACTTAGATCCTTCAGGGGACAGTACGGGCAACAGGAATAAAACAAACGCCAAGACTTAATTACTAACGCACAATATCATGCTGAAAAAGACTCGAGACAATAAATACTGTATTTCCATACATATTTTGAACCGATAGCGCAGAAGGAAAACATGCAAAAGTAAGTAAGAGCAAGCAGTCTAACATGGCGAAAAATAGCCAGCAACTACAATCATAAAGCATATGTTCAGAAACTGTTAACAGTGTGTATACACCCAAAGTAAAGAAAAAACTTTTCAAAAAAGGAAGTAAATGTAGGGATGGTTAATATCAATCCTTCAAAAACAATGTAAACAAGATAGTAGGGATGGCTAATATCAATCCTTCAAAAACAATGTAAACAAGATAGTAGGGATGGCATTTTCATCATCCCTACATAATAACACAGACAATATTTAACATATCGCAATATATATATATAAGTATTCAATCACAGTTGAGTTTGATGTCTTCTATTTTTGTCTGTTAACATTTTACCACACTGCGTCGTTTGCTATTATGTAGGGCTGATGCAAATGCTATCCCTCTGCTGTCTTTTTGTATTGTTTTTGAATGATTTATATTAGCCATCCCTACATTTACTTCCTTTTTCTTTCAAAAGTGTTTCTTCATTTGCGATATTTTAGCTTCATTTGCAGTCATTAGTAAACCCATCATTAGAGATCAATCATGGGGGTCGACCACCCTCTCGTGTTATAAGATACAAAGTAGGTTTTTAACTGTTGAAGACTGTGTAACATATTTATAGATTCTGAGTTGTAAACATACTGTATGCAAAAGTCCAAGGAAAACTACTTAACATTTCGCCACCTGAGTGAAGAACTGATCATATTAACTGTGCACAAAGTGTGTAAAATCTTCATATACAACGAACATTTTGTATAATCGTATATCGTGTTGAAAGTATGTAATAATACACGCACATTATTTTGAATTATACGCCTCTGTTTTTTATATAATTTTAGAGACAGGATTTAGTATATTATCTTCCGAGTTTCAATAAAATACTTTAGTTAGTTTAACAAAGAAAAGTATTTTACGTTCGTCAGACATGTAAGTTTTAAAGCTACTGTTATTAGTTAGTTTGTTTTAAACCGTCCAACTAGGTTAACCTACGGCGTTGTTTACGTATTCCCTAATAATGAATTCTATGTGGACACGAACTTACCATTTGGAAATGACGTTGTTACTGTTACACCTGTCATTCTGGGTTTATTGAATTTTTGTAGCTATCAAACCTGACAAAAACTATACATCTGTATGTTATGATAAGGAAGCTATGATCATCAGCTATTATCCGAGATGAGTTAACTGACGAGAGTTAATGATATTGTTACTGTTACACCTGTCATTCTGGGTTTATTGAATTTTTGTAGCTATCAAACGTGACAAAAACGATACATCTGTATGTTATGATAAGGAAGCTATGATCATCAGCCTTTATCCGAGATCAGTTAACTGACGAGAGTTAATGATATTGTTACTGTTACACCTGTCATTCTGGGTTTATTGAATTTTTGTAGCTATCAAACGTGACAAA
>NW_013665701.1:1027097-1035009 GCF_000517525.1 Limulus polyphemus | reverse complement strand
CAAACAAACAAACAAACAATAATGTGTTTCAACTCAACTGTACTATTGTAACTTTATCCTTGTAGCAAATGTCAAAGAGGAACATATTCGTATATAATTTTTGTGTTTTCATATGAAGTTATTTTTACACGTGAAAACGGCAATGATTTTAGTTATGGACAAAGCTACACAATTGGCTATCTGTACTCTTCCAACCACGGGTTTCGAAACCAGAATCTTAGCGTCATAAGCCTGAAGACTTACTGCTGAGTCAATGGAGGGATTTTTACACGGGCTAGATGTTAACTGAAAAATGTGGTACTGTTCGCGTTACTGCCATCAATAACATAAGCAATTTATCTTTGGCTATGATATTGTGAACAAATTACCTCTAGATAAAAGGGGTGAAAAGAAAACAAATTCATCTATACAATTGTATTGGATACTGTAAACTGACCTCTACCTCTTATCTTTAATGATGTGTGAGCTTTGTTTCCTTGCATGAAAAGGATCAGAAATAAAAACACTTTTTTTTCTCGATATCGGTTTGCTTGTTAACTTATAAATAGATATTTTTTTTAAACAACAGTTAATCCGACCTATGTGGAAGGCAAAGAAAAGAAAAGAAAACTGATTTCATATTTTCGTTGGATTTTATTTCTGAGATGTCTTTTAATTCTCAAACCATCGTTAAAAATGTTTCTCAACATTGGTTAAAACCTTATCAGTTGATCCTGATATCTGTTCTGCTATATAACCTCAACTACTTCACTTTGCATAATATATCATCGTTCAATCCATCAATACTGGAGATGAATTCCCCTTGACTAATCATAGTGCGTGGAATATTGGGAATATAGTAGGCCTTAATTTTGAATTACTGGCCATGGTGAGGTTAGCCAAACAGTAACATCTGCCCTCAGAAGGACTTTTCTGGCTCTTTAAACAGAATAAGGGGATTAAACATCTTTATTTCAAAAACACTCACAGTTGAAAGTGTGAAACGTATTCACTGAGATCACCTATTGAGTTTCGACAATTCTATCAGCAGTCCTACCTATAAAACCCTTGACTACGCCTAGCTGAAAAAATGTTGATGACAACAACACTTTTAGTTCCGGACTTAGTCGTAATTAACGCTTAATCTAGGAATAAATGAACTAATCGAGTAAAACTATTAGTTCAATTTACTGATGTCTGTAACTTAACTATGTACTTTTCTGATAAATATGTCTCATAATTTTTGAAGTAGTGAAAAATATTTCTGATGAACTATGCGATTAACTATCTCAAGGTGGCATAAGCTGAAGAATAAATAAAAAGGGAAACTTAAATTTTTCTAGGGCACCCATTCGAGCAATCGCTCGTTTTCAGACCATTAAACTATCGATTGTGATTGTAGTAATATAGGTCAACTGTTCTCTAAATAAAAAATCTCCAAATTTCAACAATGCGGTTTAAGTTAGAACAATCCCATTACAAACACTATAAAAAGTATAAAAATTGAATGATAATAAATATAACCAAGTAAAGAAAAAGTTTTCAAAAAGGAAAGTAAATGTAGGGATGTCTAATATCAATCCCTTAAAAATAATGCAAACAAGATATAGTAGGGATGGCATTTGTATCATCCCTACATAATAGCACAGGCACATAGTGTAGTAAAATGTTAACAGACAAAAATAGGATAAATTAAACTCAATTGTTATTGAATAGTTATATATTTTGCTATATGTTCATATTGCCTGTGCTATTATGTAGGGATGATGCAAATGCCATACTTACTATCTTATTTGCATTGTTTTTGAAGGACTGATATTAGCCATCCCTACATTTGCTTCCTTATATTAGCCATCCCTACATTTACTTCCTTATTTGAAAAGTTTTTTCTTTACTTGTTTTTAACGCAGTGTTTCAATAGACATAGGAAGATTGTATGTATAGCCAAGTTTTAAATACACTGAGGTTCCAACTGTAATATTTATTGTTTATCTATTATTGCTGGTAATTCCTGGTTTCACCCTGTACCTAAGCTTTTTAAAAGAACACAAAATTTCTGTAATAAAACTAACTTCAAGGGGTAATGATAACATCGTTTACACTAGAATTACGATTTTTTTTAATTACCAATACTTATTAAAAATGCTAATATTAATAAAGAGGATGAACAACCCGAGCCGTCTCTACATAAGTAGTACTACTACCGCCTGCCTGATGCACGGACTTAGATATAACTAAATACAAATTATGAGTCATTACAAACAAGCTAAGCGAGCCGAGAAAAGATTACGTTTATCCAGTAACCAATTAACTATGGCGAAATATATTACCTTAGAAATGTCATACCGCTTGGGCCAAACAAAACTAGAAAACAATACCCCAGTTTATCTCCGCGAAAAATTAATTTTTCTTAAATGTATTAAAAAAATGTTCAAAAAATTACAATTAAAAGGTTTGAAATCAATGAGATTTTAAGGCATTTTATTTTCCATTTGTTCGTTAATATTTCCAAAAGTTTTGAAAACTTTTATAATTATTGTAAACATACATATCATTAGGTAAGACTTGACGTGAAAGAATTACGTTATACACAAACATTTATTAAAACATTAAGGATGAAAAACACAACATAACTGAATTTAAGCTGTAGGGTTTTACTGTTTATGTTAGTTAAACATGAGCTAAGGAGCAACCACCTTAAACATTATCTTATTAAATACAGAGATGAATTAGTAAAAATATGAAATTAAAAAAGGATTCAAACACAAGATACCGAAAAAAGAAATCGTGCTACATACTGATAAATAAAAGGTGGCATCGGATGCTGTTACCATTGTAAAAAGTGAATGAAGACTACTGATAGTGTCTGGTGGGAGATATTCTGATCATACGTTATATAAAAGATAAAGATCTGTTATGAGAACGGTTTCTTCTATTAGGCCTAGTTCTACATATAATGTTTTCTTGCTACTTCATCTCGTATAATTACATCCAAGTCCTTCATATACCTTCTCGTACACACCACACGGATCACTCAGTTTTCTTTACGCTCGCTGGTCAAACTACTTTATCAAGTTGTCTATCTTTCAGTTAAAACCCTGTCTGCCATTTCCAAACTTAATATCGCCTTCACGTGATGCACTATACTAACTACCGAGAATTTGCATATTAAGTAAAACACGTCAAAAACAATCGGAAAATAACCTTGTTTTGATGGGTAATTATAAGCACATTCCAAAGGTTACGAAAGTTATCTGGATGAATTATGAAAAATATGGCTTTTGTAACAGCTCTGTTTTCATTATCAATATTAACTGGTGGATCTCAGTAAATCCAAGTTGCTGTCGTTGAATCGTATTCCAAAGTTTTTACCAGAAGTGAAATTAGTAACCTGATCTTCTAGTTTATGTTGTTGTTGTTGTTTTACATCTTAGGGCAAATCTACTATAAAATCAAATAAAATTACAAAATAACATTTTCTTGAGAGAGATTTATTCTATGTCTCCTCATGGTTATTTTTTCTAAGTGAATTTTATTATTAAAGTAATGGTGTTAATTTTTTTTTCTTTTTGAAAACACTATCTGTAATTTTCGAAGGCCCTGCAGCCGAACGTGCTTTATCACGAGTCATGGCTAACTAAAAATTGAACTTAACATTGTACTTTAAAATTTTCTGTTTCATATGCGACATTTCACACTAGCTCAACTTTTAAATCACCGAAATTATTCATGAGAAATATTGTTTAAAATATTTTACACTTAACAAAATTGTTAAGTTTCGATGAACTTTATACATTTTTAGACTTAATGCACTGTATCTAATGGTCAATGTATTGATATAATCTACTCAACTTTTTAGGAATGGCCCAAAACTACAAGCCTTATGAGTTTGTCATAAGCTTAAATGATGCAATTAAAATTTCCTTATGATTAATCAATAACTTTAAGTCACTTATTCTTACAGATCTTACTAACATATTCAGTTTATATGTTAAAAGCCAAATTTAAGCTTTGAAATCCGAAAACAAATATCACATCAATATTTTAATCCTACTTCAGAAACTAAAGTTAAGTAGCTATAAGAGCCTCCACCGCACATTGTGAATTTTAAATAAATAACACACACAGAGTTTGCAGGTTTTTGCATAAGTTTATTCCATTTTTAGGTAATGAACAACCCATGGTCAGGCATAAACACTATCTTAGCAGAATTATTATTTAGGTCTGACGATATAGCCTACAAAATAAACGTATGCATGTGTGTAAAAGTTGTTCTTTGTATCAGGTCTCCTTTTAAGTAAATGTCAATAATTGCTTCGTTATAAGCATTTTAATCATTTCGAGGAAAGTTACTACATTCAATTAATGATTTTTAGACTAATTTACTTAAAACTTCGTTATTGACGGGGGGGGGGATCGAAGATACACTATATTAGTATATCACATTGTAAGTTTTAACAACAAGAGAAAATAATCTCGTTTTAATGATTCTAGAAACATTGGTATTATATTTGTACGTTTAGAAAATTACTTCATTATTACATAATAGCTTGATAGAATTAAATATTTAGAAAATTATATACATACGGACATTCTGTAACTTAGAAGTGTCCGTCGGTTAGCAAATTCCTATTTTGTTGGTTAGTCATCCAACAAACATACTTGCTAACTAATACATAATTTACTTGATATCATGAAAAATTCTTTAAAATAATCTCAAATTATCAAGAAAACAAGAAATGTAACATCTTCACAAACCTGTATAACTCTTTAACATTACAAAAATTGAAATATTAAAAAAGTAAAACGCAGATTTTGTTGAGTAACTCAAACAGTTCATTTTATGTAATTAGGTAAAGCACGCTATTAAACTTTTATACCTAAAACTAACTTTTTGCACACGAATGGCATGGAAACGTATATGCTTCACAAATCATTTTCAAACAATGTGAAGTTTGGCATCACATGAAATCAGAAAATAGTCATTTCATCTAGCGTTCAACTAGCTTGTAAGTCTAAAAGACATGTTCTAACACCGAATTTCTTGACTTTGGATCAAACTTAAGTATTTTCATTAATTAAAAGCACAAATAAACAAAAAAATCCCTCTTGAAGAACAACAAGTTTTCATGCGAGAAAAACATTATTTTGTCGATAATTGCGAAATAATACTGTGCCAGATTTTTGACTTGCTTCAAAAAAGTAATATATCTAAAACGGACAACGTTGTTAAATTAAAAAAAAAGAAGAAAAAGACAAGCACGTCAAACTCACAAAGAGAAGTACTTTCTGAGAAAAAAGAAGTAAGCCTAACAGAAGTTTCAAATCTTTGATTTGTTGAAAGGAAAACATTCATTTTTATTTGAAAAGAATTTGGAAAGAGGATTATACCACATATATAAACGAATACACGCGAACACGTTTCGATTAAGTTAAAATCACTTCTACACACAATACATAACCAATTTTTCACGCGTTCGTGCGCAATTTACTTTTAAGCAATTAATAAAAAAAAATCGGTGAGCTCGATATACAGTGTATCTATAAAACGGCAATGGTTTATGAGATACCAAAATGAATAATAAAAATACAGAACATAAAAGTAGAGTGGCCTTTATTCGCAAAAGAGTAAAATACAATCCTGGACTGTCTACTCAAATCTTTCCATTTTTTGTTTTTTTCTTTCATCAATTTAAGAATTTTGAAAACAAAAAAGTAAAAACCTAAAAGCTAACTTTGCCCTTTAACGTGACATAATATTCAGAGACAACAAGGAATCTACTGGTCCATCCTCTGAATTAAACTAAGACTATTAATATAAATTAATTAATTAGAAAAAAAATTAAAGCCAGTCCTTATCATTCATATAGTTACCAAGCTTTCTCTTAAATTTACTGCCTCCACAACATTTGAAAACAACCCGTTCTAAACGCTAACCACCCTGTTAGCAAAATAAAACTTTCTTAGCTGAAGGCGACTCCTACCCTGCCCACCATTAAGTATGATATAAAAGGCGATACATCAACATCATCAGTTCCCTTAATAGTTTTAAACACTTCAATCAGATCCCCTCTAAATCTTCTTTTTTCAAGAGAACATTTTCAGAGATCTTAACGTATGACAACCCCTACAGCCATTCTCTCAAACCCTTTCCGACAATTCGATGTCCTTCCCCTAAGACAAAGAGCCCAATACTGAATACAATACCCCAAATGTGGCCTATCCACTGACTTATACAATGAAATTATAACTTATTTAGACATGTTATTCAATATTTCTGTAGATACAACCTAAAAATATTATTTGCCCTACCATTAGCACACAACTAGGATGGGTAAAGAGACTGACCAACCATTACACCAACATCCCTTTCTTTCATAATATTGTCAAGGTTACTGCCATCCAAATTATACTTATAATTCAAATTATGATAATCCACATGTATTAAAGTGCATTTGAACCGAATTTTTTACTTAGGTTAAAACTTAAGTATTTTCCTAAATTAAAAGGACAAATAAATGCAAAAAAAAAATTCCTCTTGAAGAACGGGAAAAAAGACATGCACGTCAAACTCAAAAATAGAAGTACTTTATGAGAAAAAAAGAAGAAAGTCTGACAGAAATTTCAATTCTATTTCTGTGCGCATGCGCGAATGTACTGCCTACCGGGCAGTTGTCAAGCCATTTTTGTTCTAAAGTAGTGCAAGACATTTTTATAAAAGAACCGTCACTAGGGGAGACATGCCAGATGTAAGCGTGTGCTTGAGTGCTTCGTTAGTACAACATCGCCTGATATAATGTCCCTTCCATGCCATTTCTAAAATACCTCCCTCCCTTTTTACACTTAAAACATGTGGAACATCAAGAAATAAAGAAGCATAGAGACACAGGGGTATAAAGTATAACAGTAAATTTACACGTACACATTACCTTTAATAAACATCATATGTTATCGAAACTGAACACTCATGATGCGATCTTATGCGTTACTTTTTATTTTGCCAACAAATTTACCCCCCCCCCCAAAACACCCAACAACAACAAACTTTTATTAATCACTGATATAATATTATAATGTATTTTATGCTAAGTATCTGTCTTTGAATGTGACTACCCAAGTACAGGGCAGGTGCTATTATTCTTGGTTATGTCTGCTAAAATCTTTACACTCGCACGTTAGTTATTAGTAGTTTCACGTCTTTTCTAGCCGTCACCTAAGACGAGTGCGCAAACCACTGATAGGTTTTCATGTCAAAGATGTAGTGTGTATTTCTTTGTTTAGATTGTTCAATTTTATGCAAAGCTATTCGAGGACTGTATGCGCCAGTTTCCATAACTTAGAAGTGATACACTAGAAGAAGGACAGCTAATCAAAATACCCTCCGCTAACTTTTGAGCTACTCTTTATTAACGAAAAGTTGGATTGACCGTCACATTATGACGTCCACTATATCTAAAAGGGCGAGCATATTCGGTAACGGGGTTCAAACCTACGACCTAGAGATTGCGAGTCGAGCACCCTAACCACCAGGTCATCTAATGTGTAAGGTTAATAATCAAATAAACTTCAAATAAATACTTTTGGTTTTCCTGCAAACGATCTCGATATAGGTAGTTTCAAAAAATATTCACCCGGTTTTCTTGCTCTTTTTTATATTTAGTTTTTATTTTCCTACCGTTAGGTTCAATAAGTTTATTAAACTAGTATTAATTTCTGGCTAATATTTAACTATTACAAAATAGTCTGGTCGGATGCGGACTATATAAAGGTCACTGACTAAATAAGCATTTCATCTTGTAGCTCTGGCGAAATCATACGAAGAGCCAAAAGCTCTTGTCAACACAGCCAAGGGATAATAACATTAATGGTCTGCTTGCGAGGACGATTTTATTATAGCACGTCTGTCTGGCAGAGCTTCTTATCTTTCTGTTCG
>NW_013665701.1:1025597-1027087 GCF_000517525.1 Limulus polyphemus | reverse complement strand
CTGATAATAAATGCTTAGTTGTGACTACATAATAAAACAAATGAATGCCATGGTATTGAAAGACCAAGTTTATATGACCAATTATTATGAGGGAATAAAATTTTAGTTTCTTTATGTCAGAAATAAATCTAAAAATCCTTCTATAGTAGGCTAAACAAATATTTTCAGATCTAGAATCCAGCCCCAAAACTCAGGAACCAAGTGTGCCTAACCTAACTTCACAACCGTTTGTAACGAGAAATGGGGCTACATATATTTATTTACTTTCACAGCAACGAGTGGATGCTAACGATCACATGATATCAACAACCACTTCAATGGCGCGAAATTAGTAACATGTTGTATAACCACAGTGCTTCATTCCTTAAAAAACATGAAACATTAAAATCCTAAAAACAAAGTTTGATTTAGGACGTGAACATAGTTCCGGACTTCCAAAAGACCAGAACTGTGCTAGATTCGAGTTCTACTTAGACCAGCCCTACCCATGAATAAAATGAGAGAAAATACTAGGCGCCATGATGAATTTTTTAGTCACCATGGCGCCCGGATTTTATTTATAAAATACTGATCATCTTTGTTATATCAAGACAAATCATATTTCATCAATTGTTGATTTTAGTAGAATAAATTCAACGCATGTCTTGCTTTTTTTTTTAACTGAATATCATTGTTACAGTATCAATTATTTGCTGTTTCGTAAAAAAAGAATTATACTTTTAGATATTAAAAATTAAAATATTCTGATACCTCGAAAGCGATGTAAGTTTAAAGGAATTCGATTTAGTGTTTGGTTCAAATATACATCAAATTCAACGAGAAGACAAAAAGTAGAGTTTAAATCGGATCAGTGTTATCTACTTATCCATGCTTGGGGTCGTCCATGATATTTTGATATAAAGATCAAAGGGTGTCAACGTGTATTTCTTATTATTACTATTAATTTTCAGGTGAAAATAAAGAAAACATACCATAATTATTGGTTATTTTACAATAATAAGTAAAAATAACTAAATTTCGCATCATAATAACCGTGTTCACACGGAAGCTACAAACCCATTATTAAGAACACGCTGTGTGTTTTCGTAGCAGATGGGTTACAATAAACAGTGTAATAGCCGTAGCATCTAGCCGAGTATGACCAAGAACCTGAAATGTTTTCATTAGTATGGTAATAACGTTCAGTACAATTGTTGATGAGCAAAGGAGATCAAATCATCAAGGAGCACACTTAAAAGAAGTTTTTACTATCTATCCAACATTCTCCATAGTTGATACGAATTTAATTGTTTGTTGTTGTTGTTTGTTTTTTTCCGAGCAGCAAGAACAGGATAGACCGAGAACAGCGAAGGGTCCTCTGTTTCTACATATCACATTACAAGTAATCATGCATCCACCAAGTTCGGGGCCACATACTCTTGTACGTACCGTTAAACAAAAGGGGAAGAACACGCAGGCCATTTTAAGTACACAGGTGTGACGACCCACAC